>NC_142526.1:19476073-19533573 GCF_964205215.1 Stylophora pistillata
TACAACTGAGATGGAAGCTCCAGGTAATGGGCTCCTGCCATACCTAGATAAATTTTGAAACCTCTATCAATTTTTAACTTCTTCCTGAGTATAGAATCCAAATTGAAATAGTGAACGCGAGGGATGTTTTTGAATGTCACACGCCCTAAGTTATAACGGAGAGACTTCAGACAAGGATATGGATCGCACTCAGCAAACAAAACGACTACACCACTCCTGGTGCTATACTTGTATAGTTGGTCTCATCGAGACTGAAAGAGCACGATCGCATGTTCTCTGTTCAATATAGCACGATCGCATGTTCTCTGTTCAAAACATGCTGGAAGCGTTTGATAAAAGAAACATCTAAGATATTTCCATATATTTCGTCAATGTCATCTCTTAAAATTAGAATTGGAAAAAAAAACCTAGTGTACCTATGGCTTTCCTGTAAAGGCCTCGTAATCTGCATCAGCTTTTTTGGGCCTGTCATTCAGAATGGTTAAAAACGGATTATTACTTTGCACGTACATGACAGACGCGTTGTTTTAGAAGTTTCGAAAACAAGTTTTCAAGAGTACTCGTTCCATAGGTACTGATGATACATTATAAAATATTCATTGCTCGTACCACTGAGTTAACCAATTACTTAGCAGGGCGAAAAGATAACATAGCTTTGCATTGCTTTGATGGTTTACTGGGGGTATTGTTTCCATGATCGCATGGAAAACATTTATATGATTAGTTTTCTGTGGTTGATTGATGAGAGAGGCGACGTTCATTGCTGAAAGGGAAAAAAATTAAAAGAGGGATTTTTCTGGGGCCTACGAGTTGCTTATGTTGAACAATTTTCCCAATTTACTGTGGCCAGCTTCAGATGTATCCCTGAAGTTGTCAGTTTTTGATTTATGAAAAGTGGATGGCTCATGGTTCCTTTTGATCGTTATTGTGGTCATTTTGAGGTGCAAAATATGAAACACTACAAGTACTCGCGCATTTGCAGTTTGAAGTCATAATTTTGTAGGCATGGTATACCTCACAATGGGCTTCTACTTGACAGCCCATACAGACGCTAGTTAAGTGGCGTGACATAATGTCTGGAAGAATAAATGCCTCACCAGTACAATTACTGTAAGTAAGACGAACACGCACAGTCGCTAAGACTCTGTTGGGGTCGCGTGTAATTACTGGTGTGCGAGATAAGATTACGAAGAGAAGGCAAAGGCAGAAGCACTGTTTTGATCGGAAAACTCAGGAAATACCAAAAGTGAACACCCGTAGACACTGCCTTTAGCTGACAGAGTCTACTAATAAAACTCTATAATCTAGTGGTATTTAAAACATGTTCTGAAAAAGGAGAAATGTCCATTTTACATTTATCACCCAGAAAACGGACAAGAAAAATGTGCAAACAATTTTATAAAATTGTTGTTATGGTATCCCAAGCGTTAAAAATGTTTGTTTTACCGTACTAATCTTATGCCAAAGATTTGGTGCCGGAATGAATACAATTATGAATAACAGACAGTCTATTTAGGTGTTTAACTACTCTTGGTGGAGGTTGTTTTGACAGCATGTGCGTCCAAGGCCTCCTTAAACAGCCTTTATCCTTCGCATTTCTCTCTTGACAATATGTGCATCCAAGGCCTTCTTAAACAGCCTGTATCCTTCGGATTTCTCGCGTTCTTCCTGGCTGATTCCTTCTTTTACTTTACTTGGCTGTGGTTTCTAATGAGCGCAACGAAAAATAAAGACTACTACTTTTGCTAATAACGTCAATAAACAGAAGTTACCTTGTCTTTTGTTAAAATTTTCACCATTGATGACTGCACAGAAATGTTGTTGTGAGTCATGATCAGATGGATTGCGATGGCAAGGATTAGAATGATTAAAAGGCAAATCCAAATAATTTAAGCTCCTCGCGAGGCTCTTCTGAGAGCGAAGGAGTCCCCACCACACCCTGTTGTTAAGAATACTAGGCCGCTCTTGGGATATGACATCCATCTGCAATTCCTTGTTATCATAATAATTTGGATATATCAACAAAGTTGAAATGGTAAATTGGCCACCGTAATGATTACAAAAGCTGACGTTTCGAGCGTTAGCCCTTCGTCGGAGCGAATAGAGGAATTGTGGGTTGTGTGTGCTTTTAAAGGCAGAAAATGGAGCTACGTTATTGGTGGGTGCATGGCAACGAGAAAAACATGAATAAATTAGTGGAATGAAAAGCGTTCATTGATCCCTGTGGGATTGAGACTGCCGGTTTGAAAGATGAGCTTTTGTTCAAGATTTTTACGGCTTTCCGTGCCACCTAAGTGCAAGGAAAGACCGCAGATTGCCATATGTTGCTTAGAATGATTAGGTAAATTAAAATGTCTAGCGACTGGTTTAGATGTGTCCTTGTCATTCTTTTCCACGTCTCGAAGGTGTTCTCGGAATCGGTCACCTAGTCTTCTGCCCGTTTCGCCGATGTATATCTTTTTGCAATAAGTGCAATTTATGCAATAGATTACATTAGCGGAGGTGCACGTGAAGTGATCGGTGATCTTAATGGATCGTTTAGGTACCGATATTTTATCAGTGTTGTGAATGAAAGGACACGTTTTGCATCGCGCACGAGCGCATTTTGAAGTGCCTGGTTGCTCATTAGTCTGAAAAGAACTTCTGACCAAAAAATTGCCTAAGTTTTTGTCGCGTTTGAATGAAATGAGCGGAGGCTGCGAAAAGATAGTGCTTGTCTCTGGATCGTTTTGAAGTAATTTGAAGTTTTTAAGAATGATGGATTTAACTGAGTGGTTGTGAGGGTGAAACGTGAGAGTGAATGGAATGCGGTCGGAATCTTCCTTATGCGACGTTTGTAGTGCTGAATGTCGATCAATAAGTCGAGCGCGGTGGTAACCCGCTTGAACAACGGAAGCAGGGTAACCACGTTTATCGAAGAACTGGCACATTGACTCTGATTTGTGGTGAAAATCAGAGTCATTACTACATAAACGACGAAGTCTTAGAAACTGAGAAAAAGGAATGGAATTCTTAACGTGAGATGGATGAGAAGACGAATATAACAAGTAATTATGCGAGTCTGTAGGTTTGTAATACACACTAGTGCATAAATCGTTGCCTTCAATTGAAACTTTGACGTCTAAAAAGGATAAAGAATTGTCAGAAATTTCCCAAGTATATTTCAGAGCCGGGTGAAAAGAATTGACTGCAGTTATGAATTGAGTGAGCTCCTCTCTGGTAGAGGAGGTAGCGCCGATACAGTCGTCGATGTAGCGACCGTAGAGTTCAGGTTTGGACCCGTTGTATTGGCTGAAAAATTGATGTTCGACAAAACCTACAAAAAGATTCGCATAGCTAGGTCCTATTTTGGTGCCCATGGCTACACCATGCTACACCTTGTTATCATAGGCTACACCATGGCTACACCTTGTTATCATAGGCTCGAACCGCGAAATAGAAAGTGACTGATGAAGAATAGTGACATATACGAGAGCCTGAAATATGACTCATTGACGAGAATGGCTAGAACTGTCTGAAACGCGAGCTTCATGGCACCTAGCCCGGCTCACAGGATAATTTGTGTAGCCTGGAGCCTTTGGCTCATCTATGCGCAAAAAGGTGAAAATGAGGATGTATAACTTTCGTTTGGAACATGTGATGTATTTTAGCTTTAAACCCACCTTAGGAGCCAAATTCCAGTTGAATTCGACTTTCCTCTCATTTTGTTTCCCATACATTGTCTGGAGTTCTTGCTAGAATCGTAGAAGTGATAAACAAGAGTTAATAATAGTAATGATAATAATAATAAAGAATTTATTTATACAGGGTAGCACGTAATAGCCACAGGCTAATAAACTTATGGCCCTGGTTTAATCAACTAACTACAAGTTAAAAATAGAATAACACTTAAAATTATGAAAAAAAAAAACATGCTTTTCATATAAAACTCGATCACTAAATATGAAAACGGTGTAAAAATTGCTGGTCCCTAAAGAAACTTATTCCACAAGAGGTCTGTTGAGAATAGATTTCGTTACTCAGTCGCACGTGATTTGTACTGTCGTCTAGTTATCCAATCGGAACACGATGACTTGATTGACGTTTGACCTAGGAGTTTTACTTCGCACATGTTATGTTAGACTCAAAATATAACTCAATGAACGAAGGAAAATTAAGTTGTAAATCTGTTGGAAACTCAGCGGAAAGTCTTGAATTTGTACGGAGATCATCAAGAACTGAATAAAGTCTTGTGGAAGTCTAGGAGAGTTATTCTTTCCTTTCTTACAAGGTCTGATGGAGAATAAGATTTGGTGTCACGTATTTTATCGGCGATCGTCGAAAAGTAGTTTAATTGACATCTGTAAATTTGAAAGCGAGCACGATTCCTAGTTCGAGCTCTTCCAACGGTCCAATGATAAAATAGTGGACGTGCCCGAACCTGAGCGATCTTGGTGGCAAAATGCAATTACTTAGACTTTGTAGGACGATTTATTTGCAAATATGGCGTACAAAGTACTGACAAACAAGCACTTATTAAATGTTTCAAATTAGGAATGGGTTCCATTACGACTCTATATCGAAGTGAGGGAGATGTGATGTGTCTTTCAGCAAATTTATGGGACGTAAAACTCATTAAAACAATATCAACTTTAAGATTGTACGCCTTTCATTTTACAAATAACTGAAATTTGACGGCGAAAAGATTTATGTGACGGCAAGGCTATTTTAAAAATCAACCACTTTCAAAGTTGACAAAATAGGAACTCCGCCCACCTAACACTTGGAGGTGTTACAGCCCATGTTAGAGACAAAAAACATTTCCTAGGATGAAGTTACGACCCTTTCTATAGAAGTGAGGGAGATGTGTTTTACCTTCCAGCAATTTCATGGCACATAAAGTTTTAATTAAAACATATTACCTTTGATATTGTACGCCTCTGATTTTACGAATCACTGAGACTTGATTTAATTTAATTTAATTTAATAACTTCTAGAGCGCTATTTTCATTCAATGATCAACAGCGCTCAATAACTTAGAATACTACAGTAAATTCAAATTTATAAAACTAATTACATGTATATTAATATTAACAATGTATATTAAAAATAAGAATAATATGGAATATCCATAATAAGAATCTTAATTAGGAATAAGGATCTTAATAAGGAACTTAATTAGTAATACTAATAAAAGTAATTGTCAGACAGGGTACTTTGAGAAAGCTGCACGAAATAAACAAGTTTTCAGCTTACATTTAAAAATGGAAAATGATTGAATATCACGTAATTCAGCTGACAGAGCATTCCATAAGTACGGGGCAGCAGCAGAGAATGACCTGTCCCCTAACGTGGCAAGCATTTTCCCCTTAGGAGGGTCAAGTAATAAACTTTGATTTGATCTAAGATTATATACAGACCTAGGCTTGATGTTAATTAGTTCAATGATATACCTAGGCGCCCATCCATGAATAGCTTTAAATGTTAAAATTATGATCTTAAAATAAACACGATGTTGTATTGGTAACCAGTGAAGTTGACAAAGCGCAGGAGAAATATGCGAATACTTACTTAAACTCAGTACAAGTCTAGCCGCAGCATTCTGCACACGTTGCAGACAACTTGCTGGCCAAAAGATTTTTTCGACGGCAAGGGTATCAAATCAACCACCTCAAAGTTGTCAAAATAGGGTTTCCACACAGCTAGCTCTTGGAGACGTGTAAGCTCAAATTAGACACGAAGAAAATTCCGAGGATGAAGTCACAGCTTATTTGGCATTTCAAATCGGGAAGGGGTTCTACCACGCCTATTATCGAATTTATAGCAAGACCTTGTGTGGTCTAAAACCTATATCAATTTTAACGCCTACTTCTACCTGAGTATGGAAACGAAAGTTAGACAGTGAACGGGAAGAATGTTGTATGTCACAAGCCTTATCACTCTCTCCTTCGCCTTCGTCTTTTTCCTTTTCAGGGAGTCTTTTCATCTTCTGCAATTTCGTTAAATGTGTTTGAGAAGTTATAGCTAAGAGACAACAGAGAGTAAGACGAATTGCACTTAGAAAGCAAGCTATACTCTATACTTTTATGGTTGGTCTCTTCACGACGGAAAAAGTTCAGATATGCTGCGATTGCATGTTCTCTGTTCAAAACATTTCAATGCTGGCAACCTTCGATGAAAGAAACATTTCAGTTACTTCCATTTATCTCATCAATGTCATCTACTCTAAATTAGAATTAAAAAAAGAAACCAATGCTTGTTCTGTAAGGTAAAAGAAAGCAAAGATAAGAAGACTAAAAAGCAAACCCAAATAATCAAAGGGCATCTTGAGGCTCCTCTAAGAACGGAGGAATCCTTACCACACCCTGTAATTTTGTGTGGAACATGTGATCTATTTCAGGTTTAAACCCACCTTGTAAAGATGAAATAAACAATTTTTAATAGAAGAGATGCGTGATGCGGTTCCAGTGAATACCCACTAATTGACCCTTGCTCACCATAGAGTCTCCTGTAGCTCAGTGGTTAGAGCATCCGACTAGATCACAGAGGGTCGTGGGTTCAAATCCCATCTGGAGACTCGATTTTTCTCTTCAACCCACCTTAGGAGCCAAAAACCAGGTGAATTCGAGTTTCTTCTCACGCTGTTTCCCGTACATTGTCTCGAGTTCTTGCTAGAATCGTAGAAGTGATAAACAAGAGTTAATTTTATTTAGTTGACTTCCATAAATTTGAATGCGAGCACGATTCCTAGTTCGAGCTCTTCCAACAGTTCAATGATGAAATAGTGGACGTGCCCGAACCTGAGCGATCTTGGTGGCAAAATGCAATTACTTAGACTTTGTAGGACGATTTATTTTCAAATATGGTGTACAAAATACCGAAAAACAAGCAGTTATTAAATGTTTCAAATTAGGAATGGGTTCCATGACGACTCCTTATATCGCAATTTTATGGGACGTAAAATTTCATTAGAAGCATATCAACTTTGAGATTGTACGCCTCTCATCTTACAAATAACTGAGGTTTGATGGGGAAAAGACTTATTTGACGACAAGGCTATTTTAAAAATTAACCACTTTTAAAGTTGACAAAATAGGAGCTCCGCCCAGCTAACACTTGTAGATGTTACAGCCCATGTTAGAGACAAAATAAACTTTCCAAGGATGAAGTCAAGACTTATTTAGTATTTTATATCAGGAAAGGGTTCCATTATGCCTTTTATCAAGCCTATGGCAAGACCTTGCGTGTTCTGGTTGAATGAATTCTTAGTGTCAACCACACATAACAATGATCAAAACAATTACAAATCTGCTGAATCAAAATATTTTCCAGAGTTACTCTTTACAACAAAAGGGGTAACAAAGGTGTGACAAACTCTTTATACTTCTTGCTCCTTTTCTTTATAAGAAATTAAGTTAGAAAGGAGTTAAGAGATCCCAGCCCGCTGAGATGCTTCAGAAAAAGATAAGGGAGATGTGACGTATCGCGTAGCAGTTTTATGGGACGTAAATATTGAACAAAGGCATGCAACCTTTAAGATTTTTAAGCTTCTGAGTTCACAGATTATCGAAACTTGCTGGTGAAAGATTCTTTTTGACGGCTTATTCAGTCGATTAAATATGCATAAACCCGAACTGTTATCTCAACTTGCAACTCATAGCAAGCTATCTATTGCTGGTATTTATTTCAAAATATTTGACTAACAAGATCACAGATCATTCGCTCTGACGAAGGGCTAACGCTCGAAACGTCAGCTTTTTAACTCTTTACGGTGGCCAATGTACCATTTCAACTAAGCTGATTTTACCAAATTACCTTGTTACCTTCACCGACGCAGCACCACAATTTCTTTAGAAACTTACCCCCTAAGATCACAGATATATTTCGAAACAACCTGAATAGGAGTGTCTATTTAAAAGCCGCTCTTAGCTGGCAAGCTTTTCTCCTGTCACATACTTTTTTCCATAAACTTTGCAATATACATTTGCATAAATGAACTCTGAACTTTTGTAATCATGAAAATTATATTCAATTTAGCCTACCCTCATTTCAGTCGAAAGGTTTACCTTTAATGAAAGTGATGGGTTTCCAAAATTAAAGTGAGGACTAATAAAAATAATAGCAAGAATTGTTTCTCTTCTTTGATTACAACTAAGAGGGTATCTCAAAGCTTTTGTCTCATCTGCCCAGGGAAACAAGGTAACAGGTAAATTATTAATGCATGCGAAACTCTTATATGAATGTGTTGGCTAGACCTCTATCAATTCAGTTTTAAAACCTATGTAAATTTTTTCATTCTACCTGAGTATGGAAACGAAAGTTAGACAGTGAACAGGAAGGATGTTGTATATCACAAGCCTTATCACTTCCTCCTTCGCCTTCGTCTTTTTCCTTTTCGAGGAGTCTTTTCATCTTCTGCAATTTCGTAAAATGTATATGAGAAGTTATAGCTAGGAAACAACAGAGAATAAGATGAATTGCACTTGGTAAACAAGCTATTCTTGTATAGTCGGTCTCATCACGATAAAAAAAGTCTAGAGATGAAAGCATTTGATGATAGAAACACGTAGGACATTTCCATTTGTTTCACCAATATCGTCTACTTTAAAAATTAGAATTAAAAAAAACTTTGCCTACCGGTGGTTTTCCTGTAAAAGCTAGGATCACTGAAATGCACGTCAATGATGGAGCCCTTTTTCAAATGTTTCAAAAACAAGTCTCAAAACAGTTTTCAAAGTTTATACATCGTTCCTAAGGAACTGATGATACATTATGAAATATTAATAGCTCGTAGCACTGAGTTAACCAATTACTTGGCAGGCTGAAAAAGTAACATAGCTTTGCTTTGCTTTGAGGGTTCAATGGGGTATCGTTTTCAAGATGGCATGAAAAAATTTATATGATTAGTTTTCTGTGGTTATTTGATGAGATGATGCGACGATCATCATGATTGCTGAAAGTAAAAAAAAAAAAAAATAAGAGATAACAGGGATTTTTCTGGGGCCAACGACTTTCTCTCGTTGCCTCGGGTTTCTGATGCTAATCAGCTGCTCCAATTTATTGTATCCAATTCTATAGACATAACTAAAGTTAGGCGTTCCTCAAAGATGAAAGGTGGAAATCTCTTAACGTGTCTGGAACAGATGGGGGTCGACACCTGCCATTTTAAAGCTTCTTAACCTAATGCCAAGATAGAGAGAAGATTAAAGTTTTGGGATAACATGGCTACTGTCGATCCCTTCGACCACCTCAATATGATTGTCAACAAAATGAGAATCTTGGAAGACTCGATAGAGGAGCATGTCAATGAATTATTAGAAAAGGTTCTTAAACCACTGGCTCTGATGTACCGCTTAGACGGTGAGCACAATTTGTCTGGGGAGCGCGAGAACTTCATAAGAGGATGTTTTAAAGATATCTACTGGAGTTTAAGAGTCCACTCGTACTTGCACCATAAAAATCCTGCCGACACTGAAAATCTCCTTAAAGTGGGCGAGTGGGGTGGCCTGAGCCCCGATGATATGAAAGAACTGACGAAAGAACACTCAAAACATTTCATAGACCCTGGAAGCAAACTCTTGGAAATGGTGAGTGGGAAAGCGGTCAGGAAAATATATTAGAATATTGATCATAAAACGAAGTTTTTAATTGCATTCATATTTTTAGCGGATTGATATTTTTACACGCCTTGCTTTTGCAAATTATCTCATCTCACATATCACTTCTGAGGGGCATGGAAGCTTTAAGGAGCTGGATTACAAACTGAAAGGAGATCGATTTGAGTTCAGTAGAGCTTTTTTAGTCCCTGTCAGAACTATTACAGCGAGTGCTGTGAAACAGTATCTAGCTTTGAAAGAGTGCTGTTTTCTAACTAGGGCACGTTAGCCCCCCCAAGTTATAGGTGTATTAAAGTCAAAGTACCTTCCAAAATCAGTGAAGGAATTTCAGACTAAATATTTAAGATTTATAATAGCCCGTAAGCAGAAAGCGAGGTTGGTTCGGGCACGGTCAAATCAAAAGGGTGAACGAGTGACCATCTACTGTCTTGACAACAAGATTGGTCCACATAGTTTACTTCCTGATTTTGAGTTTTTAGTTTCACGAATTTTTGCATATTGCTATATTTCAGTTCAGCCACCACATGAAAAGTCTTGCCGAAAGAGGGAGCAAAGAACACGCCAGAGGTGTATTAGAAATAGCACAGTTCTGGTTTGGCCAACTTGGACCTGGAAACATCTTCCTACCAGACGTTTTGGTGGTGGTTGAAGATGAGCGCTTGAAGAAGTTTTTCGTAGGTGCATCAATAGCAGTAAGTGACTTTGTAAAGCCTATCAGTCTGTACAATCGAATCACAAATCTTAAAGAAAGCTTCGGAAATGCAGTAGTACATTTCCTTCCTCTGAATAATCCAGATCAAGATAACTGGACATTCTTGTATGCCTTTAAAAGTCAAAATAGCGCGACAAGATATGATTCCTTGACTAGTGGGCTTCCTTGTAAAAATTGTCGGACGATGTTTAAAAAAGACCTAAATGACAAGGGAGGACCCACATGTCTTGGTACATGTGCAGAATACTGTGCTGTAAACGAGCTTCTACCAAATGAGCAACCTACTTTGGACCAGAGTCAGAATCGGCCCGCAGAAAAACTGGAAGAAAACAAATCCCGATCCATGGCTATTCTCACAAACTATAAAAGTATCATGAATAAGTGCAAAACTGCCGTGGCCTCAGGAGACCAAAATGAAATAGAGAGAGTGTACTGGGAAGTGGTACACGTTCTTCACGTTTTTGGCTTATGGCCAGAGTGTAATCGTTACTTTTGATTTTCTTTTCTTCTCGGTTTTCCTGTTTGTCAGGAATTAACAGGATATTACGCCCGTCAAAAAAAATGGGAATCTCAGTTAGATTAGAACCTAACTTCCGTTCTTTGAACTTTGAGTCATATTTGCTTGGTTAAAAATGACAATGTTCTAAGTTGAAGAAATGGTTACGTCAGTTGTAGTTGTATTGTTATATGTAATCACATAACATTTATCATTTTGTTTAAATAGGTTTAATGTCTTCTGTAAAACTGGGATTACTATGAAGTTTTCAATTTTCAATCTGCTGTAACTTCGCTCTGTTGTAGTTAGTTTTAAAATTAAAATATGTTGCTTGTTTGATTTTGCCCCCACCTACTTTGTGGCTGTTGCAACTACATGTATTATTAACCATCGGGTTAAGCTATTGCATTTTGTTTCCATCGCAACGTACTGCATTTAATAAAATGATGATTGCTTGACAAAAAAATCTGATGTTAACTTTCAATGTTTTATTATACACTCTTACAGAAATGTTCCTCTATTTATTGGCTCATTGAGTCAAAAGAAATATTCTTACTTTGCAATTTGTTTCTGAAGAAATGAAGATATAAAAGCAATATCAATCTTTCTCGTTCGATTGTAATCATTACTAACACACCGTTAAAGAGTTAAATGCTTAAAGTAAACAGGACAGTAAGTTTCCTCAAAAGTTCTCGTCTAAAACAGTTACTTTTTAGAACTGTTTAGAATTACTTTGGTTTAAAAATATCTCACAACCCAAGGCACTCAATAAAACTCAGGATTTAGCGTATTTTCTTCTTAATAAACAAGCCTTTCTAATTTCTAACTATAAAGATGTGCGTAGGGATAAAGTAGAAGCACGCAGGCCCTCATATTAGCCTCTTCTGCAACCGTCTTCAGGGGTGTCATGCAGCGTTCCTCAAAATGAAAGAGGGAATTTTGCGTGACATCTAAAAATGATGGTGAAGGGTACTACCTCTTAAAAGCAGTGAAGCTCAAGCAAAGAATAGAGGGGTGAGCCAGTGAGCAGTGTGGCTCAACCACTACTGCTATGCCTGAGGGCTTCTTCTAACACAAGTCTAGTTAGGAACTCATAAAATTCATGTATTCGCTTCTAAGCATAATAATAAGATGTGCTTGTCAATTAAAAGATAAACTGAGTCAGTATGAACTATATATCCTATTACAATTGTTAATCTGCTTAAAATGAATCTCATTATAAAAATGTATTTAAATCAGTGGCAAATGAATAAAAGCGCATTACAAAAGATTCTTAAATAACTTGTTTAAGTATGACGGCGTTCAATAAGACATTTAGGGTAAGGCCACAATTTCATCAGCACAATAACCATGACAATAACACTTGAAAATAACCCCCAGAAATTTTGCAAACCTGTTGCCATGGAAACCCACGGACAACATCTTAAATGCTAAAGAGTTTGTCTACCTCTTAACGTATGTTCCACTACTCTCCATATAAATGGAAAGAATAATGATAATGATGATGATGATGATAGAAAGAACTTGAAATATTATTGGTGATGTAAAAAACTGCACATCCTAACTCCCTAAATAAAGGGTTGTTCTTATTGCCTTTTAGTTAATATCACTCATGTTAGGAGGCACCTTCCAGATATAGGAATACTGAAATTTTGATCCGCCCATTTATTCCATCAAAGTTTGACAAATGTAATGTAAGTTGAAAGCACAACTGCTTGTGCAATAAAAGTCTCTACTCTTGCAAATTTGAGCAACCTAAGCAGCTTTTCATTAAGCTCCACTCTTGACCTAATGCTGAATGCATTAAATTCAGATTCTGATCGCCGACCTTCAAAGTCTTACATGACCAATCCCCAATTTAAAATAAACATTAGAAAATGCAAGACAAGTACCTGAAAATGTTCACAGCAGGGTATTATGTTGAATTTTCGAAAAAACTTGCAAAACAAAAATGGAAGCCAGGCCCCTATGCATCAAATGTGAAACCATCAATTAGGGTATTCAACTTTCTTATTTAATTGTCTAGTACTTTGGCCTTTAGTGTTTGAAAAACATCCAAAACCACTATCTGAGAATTACCGTATTTATTCAGTTGTAAGACGCGCTCGGTTATAAGACGCACCCCAAACTTGGCAACTTAGTCAAGCCATGTTGATAACATAAAGCATGCATCAAAGACAAAAACAACTAAGAACCATTAAAGCTTCCTTCGAATAAAGGTGAAAAAAAAAATAACTTACATACTTGTAAAAGTTGGTCACCTGAAGAGTTTAAGGATTTAAATAAATCAAAGTTTGGCACATATAGAGCAGCCTTTGTTTGTTTAACCCTCTTGGTGTATTATTACCTTATCCTACAATATACCAAAACTGTTGCCTACTTTGGGCACCCTGTTTCCAAATACGGTGAAATGCTGCAATACTATTTCAAACTGTAGATTTTATTTCTTTTCATTTAGTTCTAGATACAGGTTTACCTCCTAGTCAATGACTGTTTAGTGTCTGTCCCTAAACAGACAATTCCTCAAAACATCAATCCATGCCCAACAGTTTGAAATTCATTGACTTGCAAGACAAAAATGCAAATACTATACTCATTGTGGTTCTCCTCGGAGCTGGTTGATGGCATCAGCAAGCATTCTGTTACACATGCAGCACATGGATTCATCTGTACAACCATGGACCTTGCAAATGCATTGCCAGTATCTGCAGCCTTTGTAAAGTCATCTCGAGCTTTGTCTTTGTTACCATTTCGTCTATGAATTAATGCTTGCTAGGTGTATGCCTGAGCAGCAGCAGCACCTCTGTCTTTGCCTAGTTGGATAGCTTTGTCTAAATCTTCCAGAGCACTGGGTATATCTCCTAAAGACATATAGGGCATAGGGCATATAGGGCACAGGGTATAGGGTATAGGTGTAATAAATCGAGAATGTATATTATAAATGACGTCTGGTTTACTCAACATAAAGAAGAACAATGATAAAGCTTACAAGTACATGTGCTCTGTTGCGTCCCTTGGGATATCCGATTACCTCGTGGTATGCACGTGTAACGATTATGTCATGAGTATAACATTCCTCTCATCAAGATTTTTGTGTATCAACCCAAAACAAACCTCTTAATCTTAAATGTTCTTAATGTTCCTATAAATGTTCTCAAAATTTCTATTTCAGTCAACAACCTAACTTTATGAACAACTGTAACCAAACTGATTAAAAAGAAACTCCGAACCTTAAAACGTTCTGGACTGCGTCGATTTCTAATTGGGCGTGGTGATCCGGCCTTGGGTGTTTTAGGGGTTGAACTTTCGTCAGATTGGTGTTCTGGGTTGACTGGTCCTGGAGATGTCGATTTTTGGTTTTGTTCAGAAGCACTAGGATCCTTTCGCAGGTGATCTTAGTGACGACGAACTATCCGACCCTCCTGCAACTCCACTAAAGCTGACACAGGACCTGTCAAGCTCACTACGGTTCCTTTCTGCCACGACTTGGGGGAGCTGAAATCCTCTACAAACACAGGATCGCTGGTATCCAGGTCCCTTTCTTTGGCGTGGTAGTCGTGTGCGTCTTTCTGGTTCCCTTGCTTCATTCTCACTTGCCTAGCAGTGTTTGGCAACAGTAAGTCTAGTTACAATGATTATATGAAGTTCATATATTTGAACTGCGGTATTAAATACGTATGATGCATGATCCTTCGCAGTAGATAGCGCTATTTATGCAATAGCGAAAATCAGACCTGAAAAAAATCAGTTGATCAGCAGGGATTTGCTAAAGCAAAGGCATAGAAAAAACCAGGAAAGATTTATTACTCGACGTTTCGGGGTCATCATGACTCCATTATCAAGAGACTAGTTTAAAAACATGCAAATAAGGAAAGGTACAAGAATAGCATAAATTAGACTGAACGGCTTAAACAAACACCTTGGCGCGGATGGAATCCGTTTGCACGTTCAGTGTTGGCTTACGCATGCGAATATACAACATTTCATTAACAAGGCAATCAAATTTGCCGTTAATGTAACGGCAAATTTGATTGCCTTGTTAATGAAATGTTGTATATTCGCATGCGTAAGCCAACACTGAACGTGCAAACGGATTCCATCCGCGCCAAGGTGTTTGTTTAAGCCGTTCAGTCTAATTTATGCTATTCTTGTACCTTTCCTTATTTGCATGTTTTTAAACTAGTCTCTTGATAATGGAGTCATGATGACCCCGAAACGTCGAGTAATAAATCTTTCCTGGAAAAAAATCAGGCCTGTACTTCACATATTCATTGTACCTCATTTTTAACTTTCACGGGTTTTGCACGTTCTAAAAAACTAATTTGACTCACGTTCAAAAAACTAATTTGATGGCCTGCTCCCAGTTGGCTTGTTAGCTCAATTGGTAGAGCGCTGCACTAGTATCGCAGAGGTCAGTGGTTCGAGTCCCGTACAGGCCTGAAATTTTTTTCAGGTCTGATTTTCACTATTGCTCAAATAGTGCTTTACTGCGAAGGATCGTTCTCATATACGTTTCACGGGTTTATTACGAATCAACTTAACGACCTGCTCCCAGTTGGCTTGTTAGCTCAATTGGTAGAGCGCTGCACTAGTATCGCAGAGGTCAGTGGTTCGAGTCCCGTACAGGCCTGATTTTTTTCAGGTCTGATTTTCGCTGTTGCATAAATAGCACTATCTACTGCGAGGATCGTGCATCATACGTATCTAATACCGCAGTTCAAAATATATGAACTTCATATATTCATTGTATCTCATTTATCTCTTTCACGGGTTTATTACGAATCAACTTTACGACCTGCTCCCAGTTGGCTTGTTAGCTCAATTGGTAGAGCGCTGCACTAGTATCGCAGAGGTCAGTGGTTCGAGTCCCGTACAGGCCTGATTTTTTTCAGGTCTGATTTTCGCTATTGCATAAATAGCGCTATCTACTGCGAGGATCGTGCATCATACGTATTTGTTCTCGTCGGATAAACTGTCCGTCGAGTCTCATACTAGTTGTGCGCGTCGTGTTAGAGTTCTGATAGTTGTGGCTTTGTGTGATGTAGGGTTGTAGGATGACTCGTCAGTAATCTGTCGTTTGTTCACTTGGACGACAGAGCGAAAGACTTGCGAACGACTACATCACCTACGCAAGCACTGTCAGGCGAATACGACAACAACTCTGGTTCAATCACCGCTGTAAAGATCACGGCCTTGTTCCGTCCGGGCTCAAACTTAAGCCCCCGTTGAACACACAGGATGCCATCCAGATCGTCAGAGCCACCTGCAGACGACTGGTCAAAGCGCGGATAAATGGTTGCCACAGAAGACTCAAACGCCACAGAAACAAACTACGACAACTACACGACCAACTGAAACAACTGATACCAACTGACCTACTTGACACCGTTACGACAATTGCCGACAAACGAGCCAACAAGACGACTGAACGCGCCCGCACTGGACATCAACAAAAATTGACACGACTGCTACGCGACAAAGAAGAGAGACGAAGCAAACCGGACGACAACTGGGTAACTAACATTTCTTCTCGTTCCTTAGACAAGACTGAAACTCAGGTACTATCATACGGACTAAAACACTCAGTAACACCTAAACGCATACCGACCGAGGCTATTGTATCTAGTGTTGAGTCGGCCCTGTCTCGGCAACGAGAGCTATCTGAGCCGACCAAGGATAACATCAGAAGCAGAATTGCCTCCACTATACAATCAACGTCACTACATGACAGCAAGTTGACTAAAGACGAACAACGCGCACTGAAACGACTAAGAAACGACGAGAACATAGTCATCCTACCAGCCGACAAAGGACGAGTTACTGTTGTTATGGACAAAATTGACTATCACGAGAAAATGGACGCACTAGTTAACGACAAACGAACCTACGAAGAACTCAAACGTGACCCAACTCCTGCACTTCAACGTAAACTCAACAGTAAACTACTGACACTCAAGAAAACGAACGCCCTTGACACCCAACGGTACTATCTACTGAGGTGCTCGGTACCACAACCACCGAAACTCTACGGTTTGCCGAAACTACACAAACCTGGTTTCCCGATGCGACCTACTGTCTCTTTCTGTGGCTCTCCCACATACCAACTATCCAAGTACCTGACGACAAAGCTACAACCGCTAACTGACAAATCCAGACATAAACTACAATCCACTGAAGACTTCATTAACGCTACCAAGACTGTTCAGATACCTGACGACTACAAACTAGTGTTATTTGATGTGAAATCACTGTTCACAAGTATACCACTTCAATTGGCATTACAATGCACTGAGACTGCAATCCGACAATCTACTGACCCACTACCGCTACCGACAGACGACATCTGGACTTGCTAAACATTTGCCTATACAATACAATACAATACAATACTTTATTCAAGAGAAAGGAAAATAAAAATTGTAAAAGTATCTCTCGAAAGGGGATATTCTAGAGGTTAACCCTATATAAAAGATTCCCCGAATAAAAAGATCAAAACATTATATACAGATAATTAAAAACTGTTTACCATCATCTCAATCAATATTCATGTAAATCTTTAGTCTGTTACGAAATAAAGTCAATGATCCTGCGTGTACAATATCTTTAGGCAAATTATTCCACATATTAACGATCCGTACAAAAAAAGAAAATTTGTAGCAATTTACGATAGCTATTTTTACGTAGAGCTTATAATCGTGATTGGCTCTAGTTCGATTACATTTAGTAAGTTCAAAAAAGTCCGAAAAATGAAGACTATCTATTTCCAGAACTATCTTGTAGCACTGGATCAGAGATAAAAACTCTCTTCGTTTCTCCAAAGTTTGCCAATTCAGTAGGCGGCAGCGGTCTTCTTAGCTCATTTCTCCTCGTTTTTACTTTAATGCCAACTGAGATGCCCTTCTTTGGACTTTTTCCAAGGATTCGATATCCTTTTTTTGGTAGGGGCTCCAGACGGGGACAGCGTATTCGAGTATAGGTCTTACTAACGACTTAAAGAGGCAGGAAAACGCATAGCGATTATCGTTTCCAAGTGATCGCCTAATTATACCCAACACTTTGTTCGCCTTGTTTACTATGTATGAAACGTGTTTACCCCAAGATAGATCGTAGTTTATTGTGACCCCTAGGTCCTTGGCGCTGTCGACAGATTTTAGTTGCGTACCAAGGGAATAACTAGGCTTGGATCTGTCTCTACTGTGCGTTACACGCATAACTTCACATTTTTCAGGATTAAAGCGCAACTGCCATTTGTTAGCCCAATCGCTTAATTTGTTCAAGTCTAGCTGTAAGGCTGGTATATCCTTATCAGGCTCCATGATCTTGCGATAGATTTTAGTATCATCAGCGTATATTTTCACGGTTGATGCAATGTTTGCCGAAATATCATTTATATAAATAATGAATAGGATTGGGCCGAGTACTGTTCCTTGAGGCACACCTGAAATCACGGGTGACCAGTCTGAACAATTGCCCCTTAACACTACACGCTGCCTTCTATTCGTCAAAAAATTTCTAATCCACAGTAGTAGAGAGCCGTCTATCCCATACCGTTGTAGTTTCAGCAGCAAGCGCTCGTGTGGCACGCTGTCGAAAGCCTTGGAGAGATCTAAGAAGATGATATCCGTTTGTTGCGAGCAATTCCTAGCCTTTGCCCAGTCATTGTAACATGTAAGTAATTGTGCCAACGTCGATTTACCCCTTAGATACGCAAATTGGTCTGGATTAAAAAGATTGAGGTCTGACCAAAAGTCGACCACACGGGACTTTACCACAGCTTCTGCAATCTTGCAAACAATACAAGTCAGTGATATTTGGCGGTAGTTCTCCATGAGATTTTTGCTCCCTTTCTTATGGACTGGAGTGATGTGGGCCGACTTCCATATACTTGGTAGTTGACCTTGAGAGAAGGATGTATTCAAAAATAAAGCCAGTGGAGATGACAACACTTGAGCACATTCTCTTAGGATGCGAGGTGATTATGTAGTCGGGCCCGGGGGACTTGTAAATATTCAAATTTCTTAGCAATTTCTCTACTTCCGTGGCAGAACAAAAGATGTTACATAATTTCTCATCTGTAATATATTCAAGGTCGGGAAAGTTTTCGTGATCCTCAACAGTAAACACCGATGAGAAATAAGAATTCATACAATTGGCAATGCTCGGGTCGTCGTTAAGATACGAATCGTTCACCTTTAAGGACGCTAAATCACATTTGACTTTTCTCTTTGATTGAACAAAGTTCCAAAAAGGCTTTGAACTGTTTCCGGTCTTTAGTTCACCTGCCAGATTGTTTATAAATTGCCTACGTGCAGAGTTGCACTCCTTCTTCACATAGTTGTTGAATTTACGATATTTGTTCCAATCAGAAAGAGCACAGGTTTTTTTTGCCCTTTTATAAAGCACTTTCTTTCTTCTACACAACTTAATTAGATCCCCGCTTATCCATGGTGCATTCGAAGTTCTCTTCGCTGTCCGCCTTGGGATACACTCGTTGACAGCAGATAAAAACATATCAGACCATGCAGCCCAAATACAATCAATGTCAGTATCCATAAAGGCACAATGCCATGGAGTGTAATGTAAAAGATTCCTGAGGTGATTCCAATCCGCCTTCTTAAATGAATAGCTCAACTTCTGCGATTTCCTTTCAGAGAATGATTTTCTTGATAGTAGCATAGAGATCGAGTTATGGTCAGAGAAGGGAAGGCCAAATTTTAGATCGTAGACTAGGTCAAGAGACGTGACGAATACCAAGTCTAGGATATTTCCGTTGCGAGTTGGGTCTTTGACCAGCTGGAATAGAAAATTGTTGTGTATGATATCCGACAAAAAAGTAGCGTTAGGTGAATCCACCGAAGTGCAGTCGGTGTTCCAGTCGAATTCGGGAATATTAAAGTCGCCAACAAGGACCATCTCTGGGTTTTGTGATGAAGAAAACACAGTATCAAGGGCCGTTTGTAGATCCAACAGGCAGTTAATGCTACTGTTAGGCGGCCTATAGAAGACACCTAGACTAATTTTTCTATTCGCCGGGAATAAAATATCGACAAATAATAATTCGGAATCGGAATTAACATCTTCTCTCACAGAAGCACGCAACGTATCGCGTACAGCTATCAAAATACCGCCACCGCGTCGACCATTTTGAACACGATCACGCCTGAAAACCGTATAAATAGAAGGGAAGAGTTCACTATCCAAAATAGAGCTGTCCAAGTGAGTCTCCGTAAATACCATGAGATCATATTGATAGGTAGCAATCTCTAGTTCCAGCTGATTAATCTTGTTAACCAAACTCCTTGAGTTGGCGTAAAAGACAGATACATCTGACCTAGGATTTACAAACGCCATGTTGTTTCCCTCACTGCTAACTCTCAAATTCCGATCACCAGTCTGTGGACCTGGATGGGGATGGATATCGCCGTGGCAGCAAATAAACTCGATGTTAAAGGTTGAAACATGGTTACTGTAATAAGGTAACCGGCTGTAGGTGTAACCTTTCTTCTTTCTTCGTATAAATCGATCGAAGTAACGAAGATGGCGGGCGATGCGGAGTTGTTCGGTACAAATTGTCTCCGTGAACAGCGAATGTCGCATTGAAAAGCTTCTAAAACCAGGCCTAACGTCCATACCACATTCGTGGCCGTAACAACGGCCACGAATGGCCCTTTACCGTTGTACTTTCAGTACAACGGTAAACACTATAAACAGTTGCACGGCACTGCCATGGGGTCTCCAGTTTCTGTTGTTATAGCAGAAATTGTGATGCAGAACATCGAGGAACGGGCCCTTTCGACTTGCCGACAAACGATACCGCTTTGGTTACGTTACGTTGACGACACATTCACCGCCGTTCGACAAAATGAAATTGACGCATTCCACCACCACCTTAAAGTGCACCTAAATCCAAAAATTTTTTTTCGCTTAACGAAATAAGCGTATTTTCTGGAGTATTTCTGTGCAAACATTTTTTTATTTGCTCAAATCCTCAATTGTCTTTGCCCAGTCAAAATACGGAAAATCGGCCGCCATCTTGCCCCACGGCCGAGTTTAAAGAGGAATGGTCTAGCGGGTAATGTGACGTCAAATCGAGAACACGAAAGTCTGCATTTCACACATTTTCGCTTGTTTAGGAAGGTTGTGGTCGATTTTGTCCGAAAATATGCCGACTAAGTGTGCTATAGGAGGATGTAGCAACGTGCGAAATTTGCAAGAGGGTATCACGCTTCATTCATTCCTCATACAATACACCTGGTCGGCATATTTCGGACAATATCGACCACAACCTTCCCAAACAAGTGAAAATATGTGAAAAGCAGACTTTCATGTTCTCGATTTGACGTCACATTATCCGCTAGAGCCATTCCTCTTTAAACTCGGTCGTGGGGCAAGATGGCAGCCGATTTTCCGTATTTTGACTAGGCACAGAAAATTTAAGATTTAAGCAAATTAAAAAATTTTTGCACTGAAATACTCCAAAAAATAAGCTTATTTCGTTAAGCGAAAAAAAATTTTTGGGTTTAGGTGCACTTTAACGAACAAAACACTGACATACAGTTTACCAGAGAAGTCGAAGAAAATGGCAAACTTCCTTTTCTAGACTGCCTGGTAAGCCACAACGACAACTCATTACAGACGACAGTTTACAGGAAACCGACACACACCGATAGATTACTAGACGAGTCATCCTAAAACCCTACATCACACAAAGCCCCAACTATCAGAACTCTGACACGACGCGCACAACTAGTATGCGACTCGACAGACAGCTTATCCGACGAGAACAAATACCTTCACCGTGTTTTTACGAAGAACAACTACAACGACGACTTCATCCGACGAAACACTCACCGACCCACTACCACTACCGAAACAAACGACACCGCAACCCCTACGACTACAGCAACCATACCGTACATAAAAGGCATGTCTGAAAACATCTCGCGCATCTTACTACCCTTCAATATTCGCGTCGCCCACAAACCCATCACCACACTACGTCAGTTACTAACCAAAGTTAAAGACAAAGACGAAACGAGGTACAGACAGGGAACGATTTATAAGATCAATTGTTCCGACTGCCAAGCCTCCTACATCGGTGAGACTGGCAGAAACCTCACAACAAGACTGACTGAACACAGACGGGCGACGAGGAAAGGTGATGTCAGCAGTCACATTGCTGAACACCATCGACTTACCAACCGCAACATTGACTGGGACTCTGCGCAATGCCTAACCTACAGCACTGACTATTTTCAACGACTGACTCTGGAAAGCTGGTTTACTAACTTAGAACAGACTCCCCTAAACAGATGTCAACAACTACCCGCTCCATACAAAAGACTCATTCACGACATAAACATCACAAACGACCGAAAAAGAACGACCTTACTTTACCGACAGATCGAAACAGACCAATCACGACCGACTTACGTCACTTGAGTCTTACAGCCAATAACATCACGGCAAAACCAACCGATCATTTCACACGAACTGGAATAAGAACATTCTACTGACTACAATCATTCACTTGACTCTGATGATGACTTCCCCACAGGTTGTCGAAACGTCAGTCACTACCACCGACAACAGTCCTTTTCAGGACTACACTCACCTGGACGATCAGACTACACCTTCACAAAGAGGAATGTGTCACACAACTGTTCAAGCCGACTACATAATTTAAACCATGGAACTGCAGGACTACGGGACTGTGGGAGCAGCTGTTTTATTTGGCAACTGCGGGAGTGCAGGAACAGCATTTTAATTTGGTGACTGTGAGACTGCGGGAGCAGCTTTTTAGAGATGCATGTTAAGTGCCCGGGTATTCTGAAGTTTAGCCAAAGGCTTAGTGTTAATCACTTGCAGTGACAGTAAAACCGCATTGCACTGTGCATCTTTTGTTACGCATAAAGTTATTTATTTAGATAAATAGGCATGCGCAACTTCCAAGAGCACGGTAAAAAATGGTCGTAAAAGTATTTTTAATGCTTAATCCTTACCTGTAGCGGTTGACCTGAACTTCAAACATGGTATCCATTAATCAACCGAGTTTTGTAGCCGCTATGACATAATTTTTTTTCCCATTCAAACACCACCAAAGAAGACAAAAGATAAGCTAAAATGTAACTAATGTTTAGGGTGTCATTTTGGGGCATTGTTTGGTGTAAACATTTGTAGTTAACGCCATTGTCCAAAAGAGTATCAATGTTGGCGCCGCCATGTTGAAATTACCTTTAACTTGATCTCAGTGTTTTTCGTCCGCGGATACACGCGTTTTGTGAGCAGCTCAAAATAATTAGGACTTTCATTATAAGAGTTAGAACCACGTTTTTCTTGCGGCGAGATAAAATTATAGAGGAAAAAGAAGTTTAAATGCCATGTTTACGGAGAAAAACGAATTTTGAAACTGTGTTCTTTCCAGCGCAAATGATGTTCTCCACAGCGCGGACAAGGTCCAAGGGAGAAAAGCGGAAAGGAAACTGAAGTTCAAACTTTATTTTGAAACACAGCGAAAAATCGGCTAGGTTCAATGGCATGTGATTTTTAGCCCCACTTCTTGCCATACCTTTCATTCCTGATCCTTTTACTTTTGAGCGGTACTGTAGCTAGAAGACTGAGACTTAAAAGATACACAGGATAAGTTTCTAAAGAAACTGTGGTGCTGCGTCGGTGGAGGTAACAAGTAGTTTGGTTTTATCAACTAAGTCGATAACGTGAATTGGCCACCAAGGGCTAACGCTTGAAAGGTTAGCTTTTAATCTAACCAATTTAGATAATTTTTATAATGTAAATTGGTGGCCAATTTACATTATTAACTTAGTCCATAAAACCAAATTACCTTGAGACTTAATAGCTGTGCTACCAAGAGGAGACCCTAGCCATAGTCCTTTTTTATGCAAACTTCTATTTTTAAAATACTCGAAGGTATAATAACTGTCATGGCGATTTATTTTGCCAATTTAAAAACTGTATGGAGAGGACTTATCTTATTTCAAGGAAAGATTGGCTCAATGGCCCATTGGACCTGCGTTCATTAAAAAATGAACCTGTACTGAGCGGCCACAGACGTGAATTATAAAAAACAGACATTAGAAACTCTTGTTAGAAGATACTTGTTTTAAGCGGACAGGTCAAGGAGAAATTTTAGTTTCTTATTTTGAGCAATTACATTTTAATACACGCATGTAAAACAATTACACCTGTATATAATTGTTATTCCATTGTTTCTACGAGTAGGTCAATATTAGAATTCCATTTTTATCATGCACTCATCCAATGGCGGCAGCCAGGAAAGTTCTGCTCAAAATGTTCCTCTTTTCCTATGTCCCATCAAAGCATCCATTCGTGGCAAGGTTTTTATTGTTCTTGTCATCAAATCCAAAATATTAAAATATCTAGTTTTGCCCAATAACAAAACACGGTCAAGGTTTTCTTTGATTTAAAGCCAACGCATATCTTTCCGAGAAACAAAGAAAATGGATGGAATCAGACACGAGATGCAGTGTAAGCAAGGTTTCGCCTCGCTTGTTGCGTGGAAACAGGAGACAAACCTGCAACAGTTTCAATTTCAGCAAGTCTTAGTATATGTTGGTCATGAGAGGAACTTGGTTGAGCTTCAACTGACTTATTTCTTCGTTTGGAAAATCTCTCTCTGAGCAGACCTCGGACTCTTTTCGTGGTAACAAAACACAACGTGATAGAAAATCCTGTGAAGAAGTAGAGCAAAAGGTATTGTCTTTAGAGAAATTAGGAATCCGGTAATACGAAAAAAATGGTGCTATTTTCGTGCTATTTTGGCCAACTTAATTTGACTTCATTAAAAATATTCTTCATGTTAGCTGTTATACGTCTTTTGAACTAACCGACTCAACAACGATGCTCCATTAATTTTGAATAGATGAAAGGGCTCTCTATGATAAACCTTCCATAGGGAACATTTTGGTGTTTGGTATAAACAAAAAGTGAGGTCCATTTCACAATACGTTTCAAAAGTATTCTTGGTTTTCATGCGACGTCACAGGCCTTTTCCAATTTTGGATGTCTGCCATGTTAGTTCCTCCTCTAAACTGGAGTGTCCTACTCCCACGTCGTAATGGCTTTGATGGAAACATCGTTCATTATCACTTACTCTCAAAAGAGGGTGTTACATGCATCCTCGAATCCTACAGCCAAACCCCTATAATAGATATCATGTCATACCCCATAGCTGTTTAACACTGTTGAAGGGTATCGTAGGAAGTCAGTTTGTTTCCAATTAGAAGCAAGTGCTAGAATCCAGGTCAGACCCATGACTGTGGTCAGCTTGATACAGATGAGGGTTAATGATGCTTTAGGGCTGTTCGATGCTGCCATGTTGGCAGCCTGTATTGGAGGAAAACGAAGAATATCAATCCTTTTGAAAGGCTGACAAGATTATAGAGACATAAATTGAGATCTACGAAAAAGAGCCAGTTGGACAACATTGTTAAGACTAGTTCCATTTTTCTTGAAAGGGAGGCTATTTTATCGCGAGTTACGCCGGCCCAGAAATTCACCAGATAAACATGGAATTTTACTGGTAATCATAAGTACTTATAGGTAAGGAAGGGCACAGGGAAGTGAAGCATCTTGATACTTCTGGCCAGGAATTGAACTTGGAACACTGCCGCGCTCTAAGCTTTGTGTCCTAACATCTCAAATGGTTGAAAAACCAAATTTGACCTCATATTACACTCACAAAAGGCAATAAAGTTCCTTTATATTTGGACCCATTTTAAGCCATTTTTGGTAATACTAGTTCTCTTCAGTATGATTGGCTATGTTCTTCACTTAAGTGTCAGTATGCTCCCAAGTTTACAATACAGCGTACATACCTTCTGCAAGTGATGAATGGCGTAAATATTTTTGGCAAAGCATATTATATTGAAGACCAACGCAGTGCTGACAGGAATCACCATGGTAACAGTCAACGCTTTTGTGTCGGATATCCAGCAATACACCGAATTTCCTTTTAAAAGAGTCAAAGAGAAAATTTGATCCTAACGCGGTTTATGAAAAAATTTATGAGAAATAAGGAAACACACGATCCAATGGGTTTACATACAGGGCATCCTTTTCTTAATATTTCCAGTATAAATTCGTGTAGTTCTTATTCATAATAATAAAAGAGATAATGGTAATGATTATTGCATGCATTTTTCACAGCGGCTATCCAGGCGAAGAATGCAGCAAACAGTCAACGTATCAATGTCAGGGTTTTAGTAATTGTGTACCTACCCCTCTCTTAAACCAACATTGACCCTAACGTGTTAACTGTCAGTGGACCGTTTTTGTGCTAGGGGATGGGTGGGTGCACAGGGGTAGGTCAGATATCCCAATCAACAGAGGATTTCTGAGACACCAAATCTCTTCTGTTCAAATGTTGAACGAATACGAAGTCCGTAAAGATGTTAAGAATCGATTTTTAAATTCGATATTACACAAAATGTTAGTTAAATTGTTTCGCTCTACAAACCATATCCGATATGAAAAGTTCCGGTGAGGTCCGACGCAGAGCACAAACCAACAACTACCATAGGAAGTCCCCATCCCACAATGAAATATTTGATGAAGATCTTTTTGGTGTCTGATGGTTGTCTTCTTCTGGCAGTCACTAGATGGTATAGACGTAAGTAAAGCATAGTGTTGGCATGCTAAACTTATGAAACTATTTATTCCATAAATAAAGGAAATTTGATAAGGACTTGTGGCTACAAAGACCTATTCGGCGTTGTTTTCAACAGCAATAAAAGACTGCAAGTAATAAACGGTTTGTACTAGCGAGTAGGCTGGTGTCAATAGGCTGTATGGCAGCAGAAACACGCAATTTTGTAAACTTATCAGAATATTTTAGTTTTCGTTACAAAGAATTGTCACATGTCAAATTAAATCACGTCGAACGAATTTCCGTCCAAGGGCTTCGGACTCTCTGCTGGGCGTTCTATTGCGGCAAGTGTTTTTATCAAAAGTGGGTCACAGTAGTTTCGTCAATTCTAAAAATGAGTTCCTTTTTTGTTTGTTCATTGAAATATAGTTAAAAACGCACAATTATTTTCTAACATGTTGCGATTATTCTTTAACATATTACGTTGCGGGTTGATTTCATTTAAAATATGTCCTTCCATTGTTATCTTTCTGGCCCTCTTCTCCCAGTTCCCAAAATTAAATGTTCACGCAGTTAAGTGGTTAGGGTAAATTAAGGTTTGTTTAGAACACGGTTTTGTTAAACAATGGCTAAACTTTGTTTAAATAATCAGACAATTTATGTTTAGAAGTAACCATGCATTTTTTCGCCCAGTTTTCAAGGGAACACACTGAAAAACTGAGTTGATATCTGTTAACTACTTGGTTCTGTTAAAAAACAAAGTTCTTTATTCGCGCACACACTAATCCAAGTAATAGAATGTAGAGCCAAAATTCACAAGTTTTATACCTGCTAGCATTTTGCATATAATTACGGTCACACTACAACGATTCTGTTGTGATAAAACGTAAATGGTGGCGTGAATTGCTGATTATGCAACAATATCGATCTATCATAGAATTAGTGTTTAGGACAACCGAAACTATTTTGAGCCACCTTGATATTGTCGTCACATACCTTTGGTAGAAAACGTAATTGCCGCATCGAAGGCCATGATACTCATCCATGCAAATGTAGAAAGGATATAAAAGTGGACCAAAATAGCGACTGTTTTGCAAAGAACATCGACTTCTGTTGACTTTTTAGCACAGAGAAATATCATTTGATAAAGCAGTAACGCTACAGAGAGATTGATAACACATCGACCAGGAAGGTTTTTAAGTTCCTTAAAGGATACGTAGACTATGAGTAGGACACAGAGTGAGAATATGGACAAAAGCATGCCAGTAAATGTGATGACAAAGAGAGCTGAACTTCCGTTTTCATTTGAGTCATTCTCCCATACATTCTTTATGGTCGGATGATCTGGACACAGAATGTGAACAACATTCTCGTTGTATGAGGTCTGATTCGTCGCCAACATCACAGAACTTTCCTTCCAAGGATATACCGTTTGATTTGGTTGGTTTTTCACAGGATAGAAAACCCGACATGTTTTATTTCTAAAGATAACTGTGCAATTATCAAATTTTGAACTGCAGTTAAGTGCCTGTTGTGAGATAACATGGCTCACTGTTAGAGTATTAGCTGGTTTTGTTGGATGTACATGTTTTGGATCAGCTGGCTCCTCTATATCAGTGCTTATATCCAGTAGAATGCTCAAAGGGGGCACTATTGGCCGCACTGGTTTTCCAGTAGTGTCCAGTCTTCCCTCGGGATTACAAAATGCACAGTGAGGATTTCTATACCTACGCAATACTTGTCCATCTTCAACTGTAAAAGTCATGGCGTACAACACACACAACTGTCTGACCACAGATAGCATTCTCGGCTCTTTAGACGAACATGGTGAATCATGAATCACACAAGACTGTTGATATTTTTCAATGTCTGGCGTTGGTAAATATTTCCATGAACAATCGCCATATTCCTTCAGAAACTTCTTAATTATAGTGATGTTGGGAACAGGTCCCGGTCCAGAGGTGAAGTCGCATGAGATATCAAGACCCCAAAAATACGTGTTTGTTTCGTTGTTACACCTGGCACAGGCAATACTTCTATAAGTTAGATTATGTTTCCAGCCGTAGACAGGTAGTTCTTTCTGTGGCGTGAAATTCAACCTCTGGACAGGATGGCACTCTTTTGTGCTCGCATTGACACTTGAAACACACGTAGATCTCATGACTACTCCAGATGACCAAGACGAACTGTCGACTTCCCCACATTCGACATTCTCCGGAAAGAAAGAACTCGAAATTTTACGACACCTACCGAAAAAAGTGAAGTGTTTAATTTTGTGAAAACAAACTAACAAAAAAAAAAGACTTATTGTGTACCTACACCCTTACGCCTTATGGGGATAGCTAATGTTTTATTTAGACCACAATTTACCTTGCGCTATCAATGGTTCTTTTAATCATTTGTCATCATTCATTTTCATTATCTGTTATTCCTGAATATTACTCATATTGATACCCCTCTCTATTAACCCTTTTTACGTAAATTTCCTCTCTAGGAAATAGGAGAGTATGTTGGTGTCCTGTCTGCGTGTTTCTGTAACTAATGGTTTAACTGATATCATGTAACTTGTGTTTCCAGTTTTATTAACTCTTTATTTAGTTTTATAGAAAGCTAATGTCCCTTTTTGCTTCTATTTCACTTATATTAATTTCTTTCGTTTGCTTCTCCGTACAGTTTGCTTGTACAGGGGCACAAATAGTAAGAGCATGAGAAGAACCTTAACGCCTTAGCTCGATCTTTTCACTCTAAGAATTTTCATAATTTCATCGTGCTGTAAAGGAAATATGAATTCAGGTCAGTGAGCCTTACCTTGAGTAAAAATCAACGCAACAGTCCCCAAATGTTTCGCACACCCTATCACAATAACAACTCTTAGACTGTTGTCTTTCTCCAATGTAACATCTCCCTCCACATGACTGTGCTGACGAATTCTTCTGTTTAAGCATTACTGTGAAAAACTCCTTTTCGTTTGGTACAGTGATGTTTTGTTGACGGAGTATTTCAGAGATATTTCTCAAACTAATAAGTTCATTTTTAAACTTCACAACAAAGTCATCTTTCCTTGAACCTGAATCAGAGAAAAAAAAATCGACGTAATTGGCGGCACTGACTCCTGCAATGTCAGCAACTCCTTCGAAAATGATATTCATTCAGAAGCTAAGAGAGAAGGAAACTCTTGCATCCGATACCTTTTTCAAGTTAGTATGGGATTTTGCTATAGAGAAAACTGAAATGACAAATAAATAAATAATTAAATCAAACAAACAAAACATTAACCTACATACACACATGTACACAAGTCATATCTGTCTATTCCGCTACTTGAATCAAAATCAAGGAAGAATAAATCAATTTGTCAAAGCCTTCGATGGTCAATACTTCTTTCAGCCTGTCGATTTAGTTATCCAGAAACAAATCGTTCACTAACACATTGTACTTACCAATTGGTGTTGGAAATTGGAAATCTGTTCCTTTGGATTCGGCGTTATGTTCTTCATTTTCCTGAACCTTTGCTGGCAGTGAAAGACTCGATGGTGCAATAGCGAAAAAACAAATTGATATCCGAACAAAGGCGCTAGAATTCATGACCAGAGATCTTTTAAGTTTCATGAACTAAGTAGAATCCTATTGTGACCATAAGTGCAATTTTATATTAGCAAACTCATCTCGCCTCCCCCTTTTTCACAAATGTATGATGCGTGATAGCTCATTATGAAGGACTTTACGAATTCAAAACAACTGCCTTGAAGTTAAAAATGTATTGGACTGGCTTTCAATAGAGCAAATACTTATCTTATGTCTCACTGTTGTCCGGTTTTCTCTCCTTATCGGTGATCTTTTTTCCGGCCCAAGTAATTTAATATCTGTGGGATTGTTGAGCTGCTTTTCTCTATTTGAAAGTGTACAAGTCGAACAAAGAGTCATAATTTAGGTGCAAAGAGTATCTTAGTACACGATCCATAAGTTTTACCGAGAGACGAGGTTTTTTCTTCCGCGCTACGTTCTGCAAACTTGATTAATCTGCTGCAAGAAGCCTTTTAGGAAAGCAAATACAATTCAGAACTTGGACACCCAAAAAACAAATATAACAAGAAATTTTATTAGTATGACTAGCAGCTGAAAAGATTGTTAATTTACAAGATGTAAAATTTATCGGCTAAAACCTTTGAGTAATCAACGAAATCCGAAGACGTAGAGAAGCCCCTTTTTCTTAATTGCAAATTTAATTTTTAAAGAAACAAAATTGCTTTCGAAATTAAAAAAAAAAAGATCAATGATTCATTTCATGACCGGCGCTACAGTATAACGGTTTTTGGATGCGTCCGTTAAAATTATATGTCGTATACAAATAAAGTGGCGACTGTTCGTCAAAATACACAAAGGAGATCAATTGCTCATCCTGACACAAATCTGACGGATGGTTTTGAATTTAGAAAGATTATTCATTTAAGAATTTCGTTAAAGTCTTACCCCTGTTGAGAGCTTCATTTGTAAAATCGCCTTTTTCGCATCACTTGTTGATAGAAAAACATAGATAAAAAGAGGAAGATTTGGATATCGGAGACTTTATTAGTCTTCCAAAAATGGTAGTGCTGATGTCAGAAGAAAATATTCAATTAAAAATTTTCCAGAAAAAATGTATTTTTCTACGTTTTTATCACGCCCTCAGGATCCATGTAAACATTCACGATAAAAATGGTTCCAATGAACCCCAGTTCGCTATGACGCATATGTTTCATTAAAAAAGTCCGACTCTGTTTACTTTTCGGTTTTTTAGGGATCTTTTTAATATAGCTGCGACTGACAGTTTTCTCATCTTTCTTCTCATAATAAAAGACTTAAGCTTATATAAAGAATGAGGAAGACTTCCAGGGGTTGGAGAGTCACTTTTAATCGAATTTATTATGTATTTTACGTTGTTTCCTTTTTGAAGCATAAACTTGGTGGGTGCTTGATCCGAACACGATGAGTCACTAGTGACTAAGTGATAGCTATCATTCTGATTATATATTCAAGTCACAAATAGACGTACGCATAGTGTTAAACAACAACAAAAAAAATTGTTACAATTTGCAGCTCGGAAATAGATCTGACCAAAAATTGTCCTTTTATTTCAAAGGATGTTAGGTTAAGCTTAGCTTAACTCAGCACCTGTAACATTTGAGTAAGTTGCATTTTGTGCTCTAAATTAACCGCAAAAGCTGAGGACAACATTATATGAGGAACATGTGGCATCCTGGCAAGTCACAGAAAGCTCGGGACAAACATGGAACAAGATCTTGAGGAATCGTTTGGATAATAAAAAGTATGAGCTTTTTATGGATTGTAGAAACTGGTTGTTCAAACCATTACAGCTACGTAAAAGGTGTTTTGACACGTAGATACCAATATAAGTGGGAAATAATTTCCCTAATTATTAGACAATCATAAGCATGGAAATATATTACACTGACTACCAGAGTACGTATAACATCTATCAAACATCTGTTTATTTGAACAACACAACATGGTTCGATCCTTCGATCAACGTTAATTTTCTACAGTTTCATGTACTTGCAGGTATATAATTTTTAATCCTACTTGAATCATACTTATTACAGTAATAACATCAACTGACTTGCGTTCATACACCAGTGCCTTACATATACTAATTATTTACAGACGTATTGCACCAAAAAAACGTGTGTACATGTACTGCAATTCGTAATACTATTGCTTATGCCATTTACAATACGATCACTGATAATACGATTGCAATGTACCTCTAATATCACGGTCACTAATGACCTTTGTCTAGGCAACCATCAACTTTTGATATTTAGAGAAGCAGTTCGTTTAAAACCGACAGTTATTATATGCATATTATACTGTGTTCGTTTTCGCTGTTGGAGTTGTGACTCACTTATTCCCTGGCAACGATGGCTGAACCTTCAGCTCTTTCAACATCAGTGATTCCCAGTGTGCGTTGGTCGTGGGTGGAGTTTGTTTGGGGTTCAACCGCACGACTCATTCGATTGCAAAATCTCTGTTTGAAGAGGCCTCGAACTCTTTTAGTGGTTACAAAACATAATGTGATGAATAACCCTGTAAAGCATTACATTAGTAAATTAGCCATATCGAATGACAATATAACAAGAGTACAATACCATAGTTTTCTATCTTCACTAAGTATTGCCATCACATCCTGGGAGGTAATAAATCTTCTGCCCACGGAATAAAGCTTAAATTGCAGACTTGAAATACATCTCACCCAAGGAACAGAAGGATAAAGTCGGGGAAATAAAACTACTTTTTTGTAATGCTGATGAGCTAAAAATTGAAATAGATGTGGGAAAGAAAAAAAAGGGAATAAAAAATCCTCACAACACGGAAAGTCTTCACTCCCATCAAGACAAGTACAGGCCCAATTCGGACTTGTGAGGAAACAGGGATTAAAAGCTTTGCTCAGGTTATTCCATATACACTGTAACTTAAATCAACTCATGTACCTTGCAAACTAATTTGGTTATATCAACTAGGTTGAAATTGTAATTTGGCCACCGTAAAGAGTTAAAAAGCTGACGTTTCGCGCGTTAACCCGTTAGAAACTTTCACCCTTTATTACCTTGCAAACTGTTTAACACAGCGGAAGGGTGTTGTAAGAACTCAGTTTGTTTCAAATGAGCAGCAAGCTCCAGAATCCAGGTCAGACCCATGACTGTGGTCAGTTTGATGCAGATGAGAGTGAGAGAAGCTTTAGAGCTGTTAGATGCTGCAAAGTAGTCAGCCTGAGTGAAAAAACAAACAAAGAAACAAACAAACAAAAAAGTATCAGAAAACTCCTTTAAGCCTTGGCTTCTCAGTAGTGTCGGCTTTTGTCACCCTGCTTCAGAAGAGTATATGTAGTAAGTTAGACCAATTGAGAACCTAGTATAAAGTTGTTAATTCTCTCCGAAAGGTTCATGCTTCAATGTGATTTACCTGTTGTAAATAGCGAATGGCATACACACTTTTACCAAGGCAAATTAGATTGAAGATCAAAGCAGCGCTGACAGGTGTTACCAGGAAAACAGCCAGGGCCGTGTTATCTGATATCCAACAGTAGATAAAACTTCCTATTGGAAAAAATCTGACAGTAAATTCAATGCAACTCATCCCACAATGGCAGATTATGATAAATAATAAGCGAAAATATTTGATGGCTTTTTGGCTCATGGCGAAGTATTACCTCGTGAAAGGCAAGAAAATGAAAGGAAATGACCATGGAAACAGACATTCGTAATTAGAAAAGATAAGATAATGACTTTATTGGATAACAAACAACTGAAACAAATAACTCAAATTGAACATGACATAAATGGCAAAAATGCGAAGAAAAATACAATTAAAATTTTACTTTTTATTTTATCTCATGAAAGATTCGAGTGTGTTCTCTTCTTGAGCAAAAGTTACCAACTTAAGGGAAGTTTACTGCTCGTCATGAAACGAAAATGGATTGGTCTAGCTGAGAGTTTAATTTGGGATATACTCACATGTTTTGTTTACATACCGTATCCGATATGGAAAATTCCAGTGAGGTCCAACACAAAGCATAAACCAACGATTACTGCAGGCAGTCCCCATCCCATCATGCAATACTTGATGAAGATCTTTCTGATGTCTGATGATTGCCTATTTGCGTCAGCCACTAGTTTGTATAATTACAAAGGAACACCATTTCATTAGGAGAATGGCTTAATCAATTTTCAGCATTGTCCAGTTCGCATGGTTTTACTTCAAATATGAAACAAATTGGCGCAAATGTTGGGGAGGAAATCTGAGAAAAGGTAAGATGTGCCATGAATTGATGTGTGAACAATTCAGGAAGATCACAATGTTTTTGCATTCGAACGACTTTCTGTAAGTTTTCGCTATTCAAATGTCACCTATGATTCCTCCTTTTTTGTTATATAGCAGTACTATGACAATACGGTATGATTCTGTTAGTGAAAATTCGGCAGCTTGATCATTGTTTTGAAAGCTAGAGCAGAGAAAGATTTTCATGCACACATGCAAGGAGGGACCAGTGAAACCTCGCTATGTATTTGAGCTTTTCCTTCCAATCAGGCAAAATTCATTTAAGTCGATACTAGCCATAGTCGCGTAAATGCGTGTCACGCCAACTACAGTGCACTGCATCTCTATGTCTTTATGAAAGGTTTCGGGGTATTGAAAGAATTGAATACCTGAGGCTGTTACCTGCTTCGTTTGGAGAGGCTACATGAAAATAAGTGCATCTTTTATGGTCAACCAGACGCCAACGGTAAGAATCTCCTCTAGGGATGGGGTGCTTAGTGGTCCTATGTGACGGGTGCACTTACCTGTCGTACTGAAAGTATGTGCTGTACCTACGGTCATCACCGTTATCCATGAAAATAGCAAAGAATTGATCTTGAAAGAAATGACTTTCCGAGGAGCGTTTTTGCTTCGTAACTACGTGAAGAAGTGTCCCAGTATTAAGGGTTCACTTACCTGTTGTAGTAAAGCTACTTGCTGTATCAAAGGCCATCACCGCCGTCCATGAAAACGTGGAGAGAACAAAGAAATGAAGTAAAATGGCCACTGCTTGGCAGAGGAGAAGGACTTCTGTTGACTTCTTAAAGCTGAGAAAAAATGCTTGGTAACACAATAACACTGCAGAGATATTGATCACACATTTCCCGGGAAGATTTCTAAGTTCTTTGAAAGACAAATAAACTATGAGAAGAAAACACAGCGAGACGATGGAAAAAATCATACCAGCAAGGGTGATTTTACTTAGCCCCAAATTTTCATTTTCATGTTTCTTGAGTGCATCTTTTGGTTCAGGCTGGGCTGTTGGGCACAAAGTGTAAACATCGTTTCCCTGCAATCTTATAGAGTCGTCGTCATATGAAATTTGAGTTGGTGTCAGTGCAACAAGCGTTTTGTTTGACGACAAACTTGCCAGACTTGATTGATTATTTCCCAAAATCAAAACTTGGCAAGTGCAGTTGTTAAAATTTGACGTACAGTTGAGCACTTGGGAAGAAATGTTGAAAACCTGAAATCGAGGAGCTTCAGCATTGATCGTAGGTTCCATAGTTTCTCTCGAATCAATTGTGAATTTTACGTTTGTGCTCACATCAAGAAGAATTCGTAACGGAGGAGTGTAGGATTCGTATACGTTCAAAGACGATATCTCTGATGACCCAGCTGATTCAGTTTTCTGGGGAATCAGCCATCCTTCTTGATTACACAAGGCACAATGAGGATTCCTGTAGCTTCTTTTACCATCAATCTTGAAGACCATAGAGTATAATTCACACAATTCTCGAACAACAGGCAAGATACTCAACTTATTCGACGCACAGTGTGCATCCCTTACCACACAACTTCTATAATAGTCTGTAAGGTTGTGAGTTGGTACGTATTTCCAGGAATAACCTTTGTGGTCCGTCAAAAATTTCGACATAACAGTGAGGTTCGGTGGACTTCCTTTGGTACTTTTGCACGAAATATGTAAACCCCAAAAACTGGCATTTTCTTCGTTATTACATTTGGCGCAGGCAATGCTTCTATATGTTACATTTTGTTTCACGGCAAAGACAGGAAGTTCTTTTTGTAAAGTCATATTCAACTGCTGGACAGTCGAGGTGTGGCAGTCGTTGGTGCTATGAATGTTTGTGTACGAGCCGCAAGTAGATCGCATGATTACCCCGGACCATAAAAAGTTGTTGACATCTCCGCATTCCACATCCTGAGGTACCCCATCGCTGCTATTTTGACTACACCTGGAGAAAACACATTAAGATGTGTTAAAGGCCTGTTAGGAAATTGAAACCGAGTCTTAAACGAAGCTTTAGTAGCTTCTTTTTTATTTGTGTTTCTTTCTTCTATAATCCTTTGATAAGGCCCTCTTCAGTCTCAGTCTTCCAACACGCTCCCTCCCACAACGTGTTGTATGATTATTTCAAAGAACAGATGCCTAAGCGACTAAGGGCCCCGGTATTTGTCGAGAATTACGGAGGATACAAAACCTAAACTAGCTGCCTTTTCGTCAGCCTTTTTTACATTCGAAATCGAGATGTAATTTTTTTTTTAAAATGGATCGATAGAAATATCAGAAAGGGAGAAATGAGAAAGGTTTGTTTTTTCAGCAAAAACCTGCCAAGCTACATACCTTCGATAGGGATTCAAAGTGATGGCTTCGAGCTCGAAATGTTAGCTTTGCTTTCGAGGAACGGGTTATAAGCTCTTTTACATTAAAGCTGGATGCAGTCTGATTTTCGTTCATTCAAATCCATCGACCAATTTTGTGATACCAATGACTTTGAAATGACTTACACTTCTCGAAATGTGGCTAATTTCTAAGAAGAAAAAAAAATTTTGGGGTTGAAAAATCCCGATGTAAGGAGAGAAAGGGATATAAACCTTTGGAAATCCAGCAGGGGGTATAGGGCCGTGGGGAGGGCCTAACAAAGGATGACCACAGAACGAGAGGAAAAAAAGCGAAAATAGGAAAAAAAGGAAACTTCTGCAGCACCGAATATCACGGATGTCATAGATCAGAAGCAATACTTCCCGTGGTGAATAAATGCTATAATGATGAGATTTAACCTTTGGGATCGGTTATAGGATAGATTGAAGAGCTGTAGTCCGAATCTTACTTTTTTTTAAATTACAGTTCGTTCATTCTTCTTTTCATTGTTAAAATGCAAAATACCGGGGTTTAAGTAAACAACTGAAATACCTCTTACGAGTATTGAATATTCTCCAAATACTTATTGAAAGCTGGCTGTGGAAAAAAACGGAGGGTATAGTCTGGAGAAATTTCTGTCCTCAAGTGACGGGAAATCTTCACTTTCGCTGATGATGATGATGCTGAAAATCTAGATTTTCTGCGAAAAACCTAAGTTGCACACCTACGAATTCCCACTTTTTCCTTGTCACTGTGCAATTATTGATACCGGTAGCCCTTAATCGAAATTATTACTTTTAATTTTATATGGGGACCCTTCGCTTGTAATCACCTCGAGTAAAAATCCAGGCAACAATCACCAAATATTTTGCATGCCTTGTCACAGTAACAGGTCTTGTCCCTTTTTCTTTCCTCAGAGAAACATCTGTCTGTACACGACTGATCTTCTAATGTCTTCTTTTTATTCACCTCTTCAAAAAACGAATCTCCCTCTGGTAGAGAGACATTCTGCTGACGGGAAATATCTCTCAGACTAGTAGTCTGTGCCTTGTACCTCACGATGAAGTCGTCCTTTGAACCTGAATCCGGAAGAAAAAAATCATCATGCAATTGGCGGCGTTCGCGTTTACTGTCAATATTACTTGCACTCATGCAGTCTTCCTCTATTTATGCAATTCAACTGATTACCCCATAACTTTCCTGTCTCCTGGAACAGTGATTTTGCTTTCTTTTTTGACGAAATGGCTTTAAGATGCTTTAATAGCTGATAATTTCACCCTTGAACCCGAAAGTCACCTTCGTAAAGATCTAAATCAGGAAGAGAGAGTGAACATTTTATGGGTGATGTTGATGGTTTTTTTTAAGAATCCCTTGGTGAAGAGGATGAATATGTATCCAGAAGAAAGCCGAAAACCCAAACTCAGATACTTACGGAGTAATATTGGAACGTTACCAGAACCGTCTGAGCTACTGGATCCTTGAACATCGTTATGTTCTTGGCGTCTTGCGGCCAAGAAAGTAAGACTTAAAAGTACAAGACCTACGGTGTAATTGAGGCTTGAGGGGTCCAGGTTCATTTTTAGGCAAAACATGAAAAAATTTGCGAAGACCAGGCTTTCAAAAAACCTATATAAGTTTCACGCCGACAAAATGTTTCACTTTGCACTCCATACTATTAATAAAAATAATGGTTCTCCGACCTGAAGCTGTAGTTCATTGTGAATGACTTTGCGGAGTATATGTCTTTGAAATAATAATCGGATTCGGTTTTAATTAGACTCACACTTATTTGGTACTTCACTGTTTACCCAAATTTCAGATCACACTTCTCTTGTTCAGTCTTGAATAATTTAATAAAAAGTAAGTTGGGTTTGTTCAATTTAAAAAATCAAATTCAAAGGCAAACTGTGTTGAAAATTGTCTGAGAAAACATAATTTAATTTCCAAGAGAGTCATCTTGTAGCATGCCGAGTTTTCACTATTTCGATGTCAAAGCACCTCAGGATCTGAAGAAAGGACAAGAAAGATATCGATGCATTGAAGGGAAGTTCAAAAATCAAAATTGATTTATCATATTAATTGAAACTGCCATTTTCTCCTTGGCAAATATCCTTTTGTGTTTCAGCCTTCTGTTTCTGTTGGTTCTTTAGTTACAAACATGTTAAATTCTTAGCGTTGCACCGATGCTGCAAAACTCTTCACACACAAAACCTTAAATTTCAAAATATTTAAATTTAATAACTGACCTAATTTACGTCATAAGATTAAAGAAAAGCAGCTTAAGTATGTCATCTCAAACCAATGCTATTGGCCGTTTTTCGCAAGTAATCAAATCAGTGTATTATACTGACTCTGATTCTCAATGAACCACTTGGCAAGTGAAGTAAGTAACGTTTTTATATCTTAGAATGATAAAACATTAATTAAAAGAGAACTAACATTTAATTAAGTCGACAAAAGGGGTATCCCTATAAATTATTTACAAGCACACAAGCAAGTAGTTGTTGTTAATTTTTTTCTTGCAGAAATGATTCAAAGTTAAGTTCACAAATATTGTGCAAAAGCGCAACAACTTAAGTGCCTGGTTTCATATTAGGTTAAGTCTTGTGTTACAAGTCCGCGGTCGATCGACTGATCTTTCACGCCGGTTGAGAACTACCTGGAATCATCGAAAAAGTTAGGATTTTGTGAGCCAATACTAAATGAAGTCCGATAAATCGTAAGAAATTGATAGCAGTGCTATAACAAGAAAACGAGGGTCACAAGTATATTCTTGAACAACATGCATACAAACTATTATTAAAAGCTCGTTTAAACGGTTTCAAAATTTGACAAAAATCCATTCAAAGAAGTTGAATGGATGTTGTGCAAATGTTGAGTGCAAAAACAAAGTTATGAGGAGGTTTTTGAAAGGCCTTAGAAAGGAAAAGTTGAATCTATGTTGAATGAAAGTTTAGACCAATTTAAACTTGATTAAACACACTTTCAACGACCTTTAACCATTTTTTACGTTTTCAACAATGTTGGACGACCTGTTCAAACGCACAGAACATTTGGTTGAACAAAGCGTTGAATGCATATTAAAGCAAATGGTGAAACCGTTTAAACGGGCCTTCATGCTGTTTTGAGTGGTCCTGTTGCTATGGACACCTTCAACGGCGAAGAAAAGACCTCAATATTTTCAACAGATGTTTTGCAATTTTTTGTTTAACACCCTCATCGATGCCAAAATGAAAACAAAACTAACTCATATTGATCAATAAAAAAAGTAGATGCAATTCATGGAGAACTGCTTACAATCCAATAGTTTTCAAAAGCTTGTGAATTCCAAGACAGGTAGACAACCTTCGCATAAAGTAATGTTTCAGCACGCTGACGAGCGCGCGCGTTTTTTCCTGTTTACAAACATTGTTTGATGACATCACACAGACTCTCAACACGTATGCCGGAAAAGTCGTTAAAAGCTTACTGCCCTCGTGAGCCGTTGCATCATCTTTTCCAGCCAAAATTCAAGAAACTTCCTCTTGAAATCGATCTGAAGGATTCATGAACGGGATTCAAAAGTTTTTCGTTGTAGTTTTGTTAGTATCGACAACATGCGGATTTTTTGGGAAATGCGAGTCTAATCCAGAGAGTCGTGTTTGCGGTAAGCATTCCTTTTGAAATATTTTCCTCAATTCAATTGCAGTGTACAGAAAAATCAGAATCATTTGAAATATTTATAGTTTGAAAGCCAAAGGTTTCTAATACACAGTTGTCCTAGAAATTGACAAGCCCTTCGATAAATAAGAAATAGCTTATTTGAAGTTTTATTTTTGTTCTGTTTTGGTCTTATCATACACAGTTGTTCGGTAGTTTTTTTTTTAAATTGATCAGACGGTTTTAAAATCAAAGAATGCCTTAACCGATGTCAGAAGACAATTGATATCATTGTGCCTAAATATGTGCAGGAATTGTTTTAGTAACAGATAATGCTGCCTTTCTAATTTCTTTTATTGTTATATTTTTGTTGCTTTGCGACCTTTTACGTTTTACTTCTTGTCTTAAACTAGTGCCATGACATTTGTCTTGATCTTCCAGTATTTGTCAAATCTTGGTGGAAAACGATTTTAAGACCTCAGGCAGATTTCAGTAGTTATATTACAGCCATGCTATTAATTGCTGTTCTTGAGGTAAATGAAATCACGCGTAATTCTCTTGTTTAACAAAGTAAGTTTATCAGCCTACCGTTCACTTTTTCCCCTATAGTGTTATTTTGAAAGAAGAGTTTACCCCAGAAGCTTTGTCCTTCCCTATGTCTCCACAGTTAAAAAAATATCTCTAAAAATAAAGACCGATCATTTTGAAATTCCCCCAAACGATAGTATAAAATTTCTTCTGGAAAAGTGAAAAAAAGCTTGGCACTCCGCGAGCAAGCAAGAGTATATGGCTGTATATATACCTAATACAGTCGGCTGCAAATGAAAACACGCTAGAGTTTCTGGTTGGTCTGTTTCTACATCTTAGTCTTCGTGATTTCACCCAGTATTGTTTGAATTATATTAAAAATCATTGTAGCCTAGCTTTCATAAAGCACCAGGAATAATCTATTAGTTTACACAATTGTTTTATACAAGTAAAGAATATTGACGCAGATACTTTAAATATAATCTCTCGTCGTTTTTTTAAAGGAGGGAGGCAACAATACCGGCTTGTGATATTCTTTTCACCTTCAGAAAAAAAAAAAAAATCCTCCGACTTTAGGTGGACAATAAAATTCTAGCTGGTTAAGACAGAAAAACTTCAAAGGAATAAGTATTTACCCTGAGATGGTAGGGGATGGCTAATGATGGAGAAGATAAAATGGAATTAATTGTAATATTTTTTTTATAAATACTGAGTGACCTCTTGCACTTGCTTATAAATAAATCGATCATCAATTTTATCATGGCAGCGGGAACAAAATCTTTTGGAGGAAGGTGAAGATGATCTGCCAATAATTGAGGATGACGAATTCCCTTTTGACTTTGAAGAAGATCGAGAAGAAGACATAGAAGGCTGTGCAAATGACAAAGACGCAACTACAGCCAATTCTTTTCATCCTAAACTGGTACCACTCCTGGTCAGTATGTTTCTTATGCTGATCAACATTTTTATGGTAAGTTCATTCAGTTTTTTTGGTATTTTTACCTGTTTGGAAAAATTACGTCCATTAGAATTACCGATAAAAAAGCATTTGAGACACTCTAGGGAGCCGCATTCTCTCCATTATGGTCTCATCAGCATTATCTCTGCGCGTGTCAAATATTGGAAAAATTGAAAGCTGACTTTTGAAATGAATCGAACATATCTATAATCTTCGCTTCAAAACTCTACTGTGTGCAGTAGATGATCAAGTGGTCGTCAAATCATCTTTGGTAATGATGCAAATGATGTCATAAGTATAGGTATTAGCATGGTCTTGTGGTGGTGAATGGAAATGAAACCGCGAGTGATATTTCAAAATTGTCCAAAATACCATGAGCCGCGAAGCGATGAGCACTATTTGGACAATTTTGAGATATTACGAGCCGGTTTTATTGCCAAATACCTTGTACAGGTCATGCTATTATTTGTCTAAAACAGAAGCCTAGAAATTTTTGGAAACGCACAAAAGACCTTTATTTCGCTACGGTTGAAAAAAACAAACACAGGCATCTGCATTCGTAACAATCTTTCGACCCTATTCTTTCTTGAACGTGTTGTCACGATAACGTTGTTACACCAGCCCCTTTTGCTCTTTTATATTACCCTTACACTGAAATAATGATACTGTCAACCAATCAAATCTCCGAAAGTTCTTGGCCTATGATATAAAAGAGAGCTAAGGGAGGTCAACTTGACAACCGTACAACTTTGCTGCACTTTTGTGGTTGCCTTGCAAGCTTTTAGAGTCGTTCTTTAATTAACTGGTAAAAGTCACCATTATACTTCACAACTTCGTTGTCTATTCAAGAAGAGAAGATTAAAGTACTTAGAACGTTTTCTAACCTGTTGTCTTCACTATCCTCAGAAGTCCTCACCCAACTTATTATCTTTTCCCTACGGTAGGTGCTCGCGCTTTTCGGTGAGGGCGGAAAAGTTATCAGACTTGACAAAGACCAATTGCAGCATACACGTCAGGTTTTGTAATTAACATATTTCCCATTAACTCTGTAAGAAGATTATGATAATAAAATGTTCTATTGTCTTTTTGAAACAGGAAGCATACACTAACTCGAACACGCAACATCACTGCGGGATGGTAAAGTATTTTACATTGCACCTTTATACCTCACGATGTTTTGAAAACAATCAACGACCAGTCCGGGTATAATGGCTGCAATGAGACATGGTTTGTCGCCGTTTAATTCATCTCATCCTCCGTAATAATTCGTGTTATTACACGACTCGGGCTGTCAGAGGGCCAATAACTAAAATCAACCAATCATAATGCTCTATTACCGGTCAATATTCTCTCAGTATTGGACCGGGCACTGTCCTGAATGGTCCCGAATGATACCGCACTTGTGTCCCTTTGAACTTCAGTCGTGTAATAAATCTCTTATTAACCAAGCTTGCTCGGGACCGTACTGGAAGAGTATCGGCCCACGGTCTTTTTTGTATGGACCGAGCGCAGCGAGGTCCGTACTGTCAAGACCTCGGGCTGATATTCTCCCGGTACGGCCCTCGCGCTTGATTAATAAGATATATATATTGACGGTTAGTTAGGAGAAACCTATGGGACTTTTTTGGGCGGAGTCGCGAAGCGAAGGAGCCCAATACGGAATACATTTTCTCTCAACTAGCCGTCAATATAATTTGGTATTTCCGTCTCAAAATCGCAATTAGTTCATAGTAAATTGACTGAAAAGAAATAGAGGATATAACATGGCCGCACGGGGATACGAGTTTTATCTTTGAGTGCTGTAAGTATCTCTCCCGAGTGAGTGAAGCTAACAAGTGAGAGATACTGTCAGCACCAGAAGATAAAATTCGTATCCCCAAGCGGCCATGTAATGTTCTGTTTATTTTAAAGATACTGATGAAATTTCGACCTAGAACACAACTCTTTTTACTCATTTTCGAAACAGCAAAATAGTGTAATTGAAGTGGTCATCGATCGCAAAATGCCTGTCACAAAAATGTTATGAAACTTGGACAGAAAGTTATAAAGGAGAAATGAAGACGATAATACTTATATTTTTCTATTTTCTGTTCCAAAAAGTCAAAATTCTAATGAAAAAATAGTATAATCATGTCAATAACCATGGTGACACCAATATCCTCATACGTGATAGATCAAAATAGTATCTTCACTGCGCGCGATGAAGATATGATTTTTTTAGTAAAAGAAAAAATCCTGGTATTTCATCAGTATCCATATAATAAATAATCATTCTCACTGGGAGGTAAGGTTCTATGATTCCCACAACCATCAAATTTTTGTTGGAAGCTCTTCAATCAAAGGCACCAGGAATGTATATTTGACATGGATGCATTTAATCTCACACATGCGCACCTCTTGAGACTAGATATCCTTTCAGCCAAGAATTGAAGAGAACAATATTAGGAACAATTAACGGTTTGGACCATATTAAGAGAAATTATTTTTTCATTCCTCATGCAAAAAGGAGAAATTTGAATATACTGAAATGCTGTGTCCATGCTTGTTTGCTACAATTTCAGTACGTCCCTGGCCAACAGAAGAAAATATAATGTAGAGCAAAGCAGAGATAATGTCAGATTCCCAAGACCTTTATAGCACAAATTGCTAAAAAGACTACTTTTTGTTTTTCGATTTTTAGTAAATCGGTTTACTTCATACGTTTCTCGATTCGTGGTTACAGTTTCATCATTTGGTTTGTGGTTCCGCTGCAGCTTTCATGACAGCTTCAAACCTTCAAAAATTTGAATAAGTAATTGTTCCAAAAAAATACAGAAGTGTCACTTCCATGATTGAAAGTCAATCAAACTGTGACAGTTGCTTTACTTAAGTACGTATGGACGAATTCAATTTTCTCGTCTTTTCACTATTTGTTTAACAAAGGACGGAGAAAGAAACAGATTTTATTCTAGACTTGAATTAACTTGCTATTACATTGACTTGGCTTGATGGAAAACATTTCACAGCAAAGGTGACACTAGAATTGCCAAACTGACAGCCCCCTAACACAACCCAGTTATTTGAAAATCTCGCTTTATTATTGTACCTATGGGACTTTTTTGCCTATGCATATACGCTGACTTCAACGGGATTGAATTTTTAACTAGGAAATTCTTACAGATTTTTCCGCTCTAGTTGAACGTATTTTGTCTTTTTAACAACACAACGTGCCATGTGAAAAAAATTAAACGCCGCGAGGGAATGAATTAAACGTTTTATTCACATATTCACACGACTATATTTGTTTTCCTGTAAACTTCACACGGTCGTCTTTCGCCGATGTGAAAGGTTGAGTAATGTGGGGTTATAGCTTAGGTCGTTTATGCCCTTTATTTCGACAACTAATAAAGTGGAGGAAAAACATTAAGAGCATGACCCTACTAACAATATTAAAACCATCTGTAGCTTTTAAAAAGTAAAGGAAAACCATTAAGAGCATGATTCTATCAACAATATAAAAAGCCCTCTGTGGCAATTAAAAAGGCCTGTTAACCAGAAAATGTTCCCTGTAAACGTTCCCATTTTACTCTTAGGAAGGGAAAACATTTCATCACTGGAATAAACAGTTACAAAGAAGATGGTTTTTGAGTTTCCGGCTCGATTCTTATGCTAATACTTCCATTACTGTCCCAAGCCCTATGCCACCTCACGGATCTGAGCGAATCTGCTCTTTGAAAACGTCTTTTACAGAAGTTAGCTCGAGCTAGGATCTTTTTAAACCCTCTGCGGTAATTCTCACTAAATATAGCGTACAAACATGGATTTAGCGCGCTGTTCATGTGAGCTAAAAGAAGGCGAACGTACAGCCAGTCACATGAGAGGTCACGACCATAAGCAAACATACTCAGTCTGACGTAGTACAGGGACCAGCAGAGTACAAAAGCGGTAACTACAATAGACACAAGGCGAAGAACCTTCTTTTTAACCACTTCTCTGCGTCGGAATCCTTCACTGTTGTTGGAGGAATTTTCTGGCGTGAGCCCAGGTGTTTTTCTTCGTTTTAGTGTCACAATAATGGTGGTGTAGAAGATAACGATCATTAAAAGAGGAACGGAAAATATGGCTATCATGTTAAAGTGATAGTAAATTCTCTTAACCCCGAAACCGAATTTCTCGTCTAGTCTAAGATAACAGAAAAGTTTGCCGTCTGACTCTCTTGTCATGATTTCCACCGCGTAAATGGTTGGGATACGGAATGCTAATGCCACCAACCATGTACATAGGATGATCACTTTACAGATTCGCGTGGAAACTAAAGTTTTCAAAGGGAAGACCACAGCATTGAAACGATCGAAACTTATGGCAACCACCGTAAAGGTGGAAACTATCATCGGAATCTGGTTGAGAAGGATGGACATTTTACAGAAGACCTTGCCGGCTGTTCCACCCACGAGCCATTCGTATCCCACAAAAGCTACTGTGAACGTTCGGGGCATGTAGATTGTAATTAGGAGATCTGCGACGGCCATGTTGACAATGTAAAAATTCACCGTTGTCCACATACGTTGATTCTTGAAAACAACTGCGACCACCAATGAGTTTCCGATCAAGGAGATTGTGATTATGAAGAAATATGGAAGAATACGAACAATTTTAATCGCGAATGCATCCCCGTGGAAACAACCAGACTCTTGTACTAGATCAGCTTCGGAAGAAAGATTCACAGGCATGTTGGTGGACGAAGCGTTTTGAATTCGTGCGAATGCCGCCACTTTTTCCATTGTAATGCCAGGAAATGAAGACGGTCAAGTCTGAACGAGAAGGCTTAAGTGTCTAAGACTTGAGTTGACGTCGTGTACAAGTATTTTTTTCACAACTGAATTGAAAGAAGTAGTGAGCAGCAGCTAAAGCAAATAGCAAATATACGTCAAACCTTAATTAAAGAAAATGTTATTTGATGCCAAAAGCATGTCAAACGCTACACACCTTGCATAACGCGACAAGATGACAAGAGAGGCAGAAATATTGGGAGGTCTTAAAATGTGGTTTCACCAAATTATTCAAATCAAAATGCTCAAGGGTTTGGAGTATGAATTAGATTTTTTTTACTTTCCACTATGCGAAAAAAAAAACTTTTTCTTTATAAACCTATAGTCAAATTCAAAATCGACGTAAACGCAATGCATAGTTCGTGAATCAATTCACGATTGACCGAATGGATTAGTCAGGGCTTAAATAGGACAGAAATCCTCTCCATCTCGTGAGCTAATACTACCTTTTAGTAGCTTGACATAAAGTCGTCGCTACAATTTTTACTTGTTAATTCGACACAGTTGAACTATCGTAACCGAACATAACAAACTGATTGATCTCACTTATTTTTTATAACTTGCGCGCCAGAATTAACTTCGATTGATGTACGGGATTGAAAAAGAAAAAGAAAATCTTAATTAACAAAGACGAGGCTTATGGAAATTATTGTGCTAATCTTCAATTTTTTTTTTTGTGAACATTTTTGCTAGAGCCAATCGTTTTCTCGTTTTTTATCATTACAGGGATTTATATGTTAGAATTCCGGTTAGCAGCTAAGTGCATTTTGATGTAAACCTTTTAGTCCTGAACGCCAAGCATAATTTCTTGTGAGGAGCAAAGGAAGCTGTCTATTCTGTTATTTGAACAAGGCAAAACAATTTTCATCGTTGTTTGCATTTCATTTAATTAGGCTCCATGCAAGATCTATCAATGTTGGTTCATTTCCTCTGTCACGAGAACACCTGTTTGAAGAAATTGCCATTCGACTTAGGGGGCATAATTCTAATTTTTTTTCTTGGGAAATAGAAAAACAAAACAAAACAAAAGAGACAGGGGAACAGCAGTTTAAAAAAGAAAAACTGAGAAGAGAAGAAACAAAACAAGGTTAACTCTATCGTCAGAATTTTGCGCCTCAATAGCACAGGTGATGTGCAATGTCTTCTAAGAGTTTCTTACAGTCGCGTCCGATTTTAGTTGGGATCAAATGACACTTTATTTCTGGTTTGCGCTTGCTTGTTATGACAATTGTGATGGAAAACGAGTTTCGATGATCGAAAATCAAAATCAGCATATATCTCTGGCTGTACGCATGTAATTATAAACCTCTCGTGACCCACCACATCGCCAGGAAGACTCGGTCTAAACTGACACACTGGAGGTCAATTGCTGAACACACTGACAGATCTGAGGAGTTAGGAAGGGGACATGAAATCCCGTTTTTTGATCACCAAGAAGAAAAACTAAAAAAACGCTCCCTAAAAATTTCAGCCGTTTCATATATCATTTATATTCGTTCCATTTATTCATTTATGATAGATGTGAACACTTGGGAGTTTTTTTATTTTATTTGAGTCGGAAGAAAGCGACTTTAACCTTCGCAAACACTTGCAATATTTCTCACTTCATCGATGATCCTTTCACTTAACTAAGTAACCTGGGGAATCTTTAGAGATAATCAATAAAATCTCTAGCCTAACGTTCACTGTAGGTGCTGTACTTTTGAGTCTTCCTTTGTTGGCCGCAAAACCCCAAGAACATGATGCACAAGGATACAGCAGCTCGATCGGTCTTAATAACGTTCCAATACTACTCCGTAAATACCTCAGTTTGAGTTTTCTGTTTCGTTCCGGAAACACAATTATCCTCTTCACCAGGTAATACCTTAAAAAACAACCATCAATTCCGCCTATAAAATGTTCACTGTCTTTTTCTGGTTTAGATCTTTCCGAAGGCGACTTTCTGGTTCAAGGGTGAAATTATCAGCTCTAAAAGTATTTTCAAGCCATTTTGTGGAAAAAATAAATAAAATCACTGTGCCAGAAGACATGAATGTTCTGAGGGGATCGAATTGCATAAAAAGAGAAAGATTGCATGAGTGCTGTCTTTAAAAACAAGTAATATTTAGAGTAAAAGCGAACGCCGCCAAATGCATGATAATTTTTTTCTTTCAGATTTAGGTTCAGATGAAGACTTCATCGTGAGGCACTAGGCACAGAGTCTTAGTCTGAGAGATATTTTTCCATCAGCAGAGAGTCTTTCTCCCGGAAAGGTCGTTTCTTGCCGAGGTGAATAAACAGAAGACTTCGACTGACCAGTAATGTACGGGCAGATGTTTCTCTCAAGAAAGAAAAAGGGAAATGACCTGCTACTGCGACAAAGCATGCAAGACCTTTGCTGATTGTTGCCTGGATTTCAGTTTACTCGAGGTGATTGTAAGCTGAAGGTTCCCTTATTAACTGGATTTGCTGAGAAAAGTAAAAATTTCTATCATGGGCTACTGGTATCCACCGTTGCGCAGTGATAAGAAAACGGTGGGAATTCGTAAAATTCGGTTCCCAATCTCTTAACAGGCCTTTTACACCTCTTAATGTATTTTCCCCAGGTGTAGTCAAAATAGCAGTGATGTGCTACTTCAGGATGTGGAATGTGGAGATGTCAACAGCTATTTATGGTCCGGGGTAATCATGAGATCTATTTGCGCTACGTATAACAGCAAGAGCACCAACGACTGCCACACCCTGACTGTCCAGCAGTTAGATATGACTTTACAAAAAGAACTCCCTGTCTTTGCCATGAAACAAAATGTAACACACAGAAGCATTGCTTGCGCCAAATGTCATAATGAAGAAAGCGCCAGTTTTTGGCGTGTAAATATTTTCTGCAAAAGTATCAGAGGACGTCCACCCGCTTCGAACTTCACTGCTGTGTCGACATTTTTGAACTAGCGCAAAAATTGCTCCTGGAAATACGAACCAACTCACAACCTTAGAGATCATTACAGACGTTGAGTAGTAAGGGATGCAGGCTGTGCTTTGAATAAGTTAAGTATCTTGCCTATTGTTCGAGAATTGTGTGAATTATACGCTATGGTCTTCACAATTGATGGTGAAAGAAGCTACAAGAATCCTCATTGTGCCTTGTGTAATAAGAAAGGGCGGCTAATTCCCCAGCAAACTGAATCAGCGGGGTCAATAGGAACATCGACCGGGATTATAGACGAAGCCGACGCACCTCCGTTACGAATTCTTCTTGATGTGAGCACAAACGTAAAATTCAGAACCGAATCGAGAGAAAATATAGAACCTACGATCAATACTGAAGCTCCGCGATTTCAGGTTTTCAACATGTCTTCGCAAGTGCTCAATTGTACGTCAAACTGTTACAACTGCACTCGCCAAGTTTTGATTTCGGCAAATAATCAAGTCAGGAAAGTTTGTCGTCAGAGAAAACGCTCTTGACATTGACACCAACTCAAATTTCATATGACGACGATTCCATAAGACTGCAGGGAAACGATGTTTAGACTTTGTGCTCAATTGCCCAGCCTGAACCAATTAATGCGCTCTAGAAATATGAAAAAGACAGTTTGGTGCTAAGTCACACCACCTTCGCCGGTATAATTTTGTCCATCGTCTCGCATTGTTTTCTTCTCATAGTTTACCTGTCTTTCAAAGAACTTAGAAATCTTTCCGGGAAATGCGTGATCAATATCTCTGGAACGTTATTGTGTTACCAAGCATTTTTTCTAAGCTCAAAGAAGTCAACAGAAATCCCTCTCCTTTGCCAAGGCGTGGTCATTTTACTTCATTTCACTGTTCTCTCCACATTTTCATGGATGGCCGTCATGGCTTTGGATGCTGCAAATACCTTTACTACAACAGGTAAGCGAACCCTTTATACTGGGACACTTCTTCATGTGGTTACCCCAAACGAAGCGGAAATCCGCCTCGTAAAGCCATTTATCTCTATATCAATTTTTTGCTCTTTCCTCATTTTCACGGATAACAGTGGCGCCCATAGGTACAGCAAGTACACTTAGGTAAGTGCATCCGTCACAGGACCACCAAGCACCCACCCCTACCCCTACAGGAAATTCGAACCGTTATCGTCAGGTTGACTATAAATATTCACTTACTTTCATGTCATATAGCCACTCCCAACGAACACAGAGATGCAATGTACTGTAGATGGGGGGACACGCATCTACGCGACTATGGCTAGTATCGACTTCAACGAGTTTTGTTTCACTGGAAGGAAGAGCTCCAATCCAAATTTATAACGCCGGCATCTCCTTCCATGTGTGCATGAAAACCTTTCTCTGCTCTAGCTGTCAAAACAATGGTCAAGCTGCCGAATTTTTACCAACCATACTTTATTGTCATAGTACTATTATATAACAAAAAAGAGGGAATCGTGAGTGACATTTGAATCGCAAAAAACTTACAAAAAGTCGTTCGAATGCAAAAACATTGTAATCTTCTTGAAATGTTCGCTCGCTCACCCATCCATGGCACATCTTACCATTTCCTAGATTTCCTCCACAACATTTATGCAAATTTGTCCCATATTTGAATTAAGCCATGCTAACGGGACAATGTTGTAAATTGATTAAGCAATGCACCTTATGAAATGGTGTTACTCTTACTTTTACAAACTAGTGACTGACACAAATATGCAACCATCAAACACCAGAAAGATCTTCGTCAAGTATTGCATGATGGGGTGGGGACTGCCTGCAGTAATTGTTGGTTTATGCTCTGTGTTGGACCACATGGGGACGTTCCATATCGGATACGGTGTGTAAACAAAACATCTGAAAAGTATATCCCAAAATAATGTCCCAGCTTGACCATTCCATTTTCGTTTGATGACGTACAGTAAAACTCCCTTAAGTTGGTAATTTTTGCTCAAGTAGAGAATACACTCGAATCATTCATTAGACAAAATAAAAAGTTCCAGAATAAAATAACCACACTGAATTTCTCATTCAAATTATGAATGTCTCTTTAATGGTCGTTTCCTTTCTTGGTTTTTTTTTTGCCTATCACGAGGTAATACTTTGCTATCAGCCAAAAAAGGCCATAAAATATTTTCCCTGATTATCTATTATATTCTGCCATCATGCAATAAGTTGCAATTTACTGTCAGATGTTTTCCAATAGAAAATTTGATCTACAGTTGGATATCAGATTACACGGCCCTGGTTTTTTTCGCGGTAACGCCTGTAAGCGCTGCTTTGATCTTCAATCTAATTTGCTTCGCTAAAAGTGTGTATGCCGTTCGTCATTTACAACAGGTAAATAGACACTACTGAGAAGCCAAGGCTTAAAGGACTTTTTCTGATACTTTTGTTTTATTTTTCACTCAGGCTGCCAACTTCGCAGCATCTAACAGCTCTAAAGCTTCTCTGACTATCATGTCTTTAAATATGACAACAAATGAACAGAAAACCAAAATGTTAAGTGACAGTTATTACTCCAAAAGCCAGAACCAGATTTTTAGTCTGATGATGGTATATGAACTTCATATATACATTGTATCTGATTTATCATCACGGGTTTATTACGAATCAACTTAACGGCATGCTCCCAGTTGGCTTGTTAGCTCAATTGGTAGAGCGCTGAAATAGTATCGCAGAGGTCAGTGGTTCGAATCCCGTACGGGCCTGATTTTATTCAGGTCTGATTTTCGCTATTGCATAAATAGCGCTCGCTACTGCGAGGATCATGCATCACAAATGATGATGGTATAGTTTATACCGAAATATAACTGTCACTTAACATCTTGGTTTTCTGTTCATTTGTTGTCAGATTTAAAGACACGATGAATTTACTTGGTCTATCGTTCATCTTTTATGTTCTCAAATTATCATCTGGTTCTGGCTTTTTTATTACCTTCCGGGCGGATACGATGGCAATATTTAGTGAAGACATAACACTATGGTTTCTGCACTCTTATTATGTTGTCATTCGATATAGCTAATTTACTAAATAATGCTTTACAGGGTTATTCATCACATTGTGTTTTGTAACCCCTAAAAGAGTTCGAGGCCTCTTCAAAGAGAGATTTTCCAATCGAAAAAGTCCTGCAGATAAACCATAAACAAACTCTACTCATTACCATCGTACAATGGAAATCACTGATGTTGAAAGAGCTGAAGGTTTTACTATTGTTGCCAGGGAACAAGTGAGACACACCTCTTACAAAAGATAAATCTTTTCCTAAGAATGGAATGAGACTTTCTGCATTTCTCATGAAGCTGTAACATAACGGTGTGAGCGAAAACGAACACAGTACAATATTCGTATAATAGCTGTTGGCCCATTACTCAAACGAACTGCTTAAGTGAATGTGAAGAGCTCACTATTGTCTAGGTAAAGGTAATCAACAACCTTGATATTGAAAGTACAATGTGATCGTATTATCAGTGATTGTATTGTAAATGGCATGAGTATTAGTATCGCGAATTCAACTGCATTGTAAGCACACAGGTTTCTTTTTTTTTGCTGTAGCATGTCTGTTCTGTAACACAGATCACGGATATAAACAATTACTACATGTAAGGCACTGGTGTATGAAAGCAAGTCAATTGATCTTATTAACCGCCTCCCGGTTAGCTCAATGGATAGAGAACTGGACTGTTGTGCGGGAGGTCGAGGGTTCGAGCCCCGACCGGACCAACACTCAAGGTCTTAAATGATTGAGAAGAATATGCTGCCTTTCTATAGCCTCAAGAAATGGTTAGATATTCTAGTCTTCTCGGAGAGGGACGAATAAATTGAGGTCCCGTCTCCTGCAAGGTTAGGGGTAGGAGACATTAATTTCCCACGCACGAGATTACTGTGTGATGGATGTCCTCCCCTGGGGTGGGATGGGTGGGTTGCTGTCTTGCGTTTCATACATGAGCCTCTGGCTCGGGCAATCGGGAACCATGCCTCACGTAAAGACAATAAACTTCATTGATTGATTGATTGATTGATTACAAAAAACTGTAATAAGGATGATTTTAATAGGATTAAAATTCATATACCAGTAAATACATAAAATTGTAAAAAAATCGTGAAAAAAGCAGAGGTTTGATATTGAAAATACGAAAAATAACATTAATCGAAGGATCGAACCGTGTTGTGTTGCTCAAATGAACAGATGTTTGATAACCGTTATATGTACTATGGTGGTGCAATGTATTTCCATGCTTATGATCGTCCAATAATATAATATTTTGTGAGCTCGATTTTCAATATTAGCTGAGTGAAATCTAATCGAAACCGAACAGTAGGCATGTTACTTAGCCCTTTAACCGTTAAAAGGGACTAACTTGTAATTTCTCCTATAATATCACCCCTGAATCGAACATTATGGTCATAAGGATAGAGGAAATGATCATGAACTAAAGAAGCTCTAGGTTGTTAAACAAATTCTCTTTGTCAGTGCCTTACGAAATGTATAGAGAACAATATAAAGAATATTTAGACTGAGTTAGGGTGTAAAGGGTTAACGAAGACATTCTTTAGGATAATGACCAAAAAAAAAAAAAAATGAAGAAGAAATAAGGTTGATCAATTGAATGAGAATGGAACCCACTGTAATGCAGCCAGCATCAAAGTTCACCTTCTGAACAGACATTTGAATGATGGGATGTACATTATATCGCCCCAAGCCACAAAGATTTCTTTGAAGTTAAGAGTTACATTTCCTCAGCGAAACAACAGCTGTCAGGATAACAATGTACGTGCATGTTCAAATTTCCAGAGCAGTTTGGTTATGGAATCGTTTAGGGCTTTAAAAGTAACAGCTGTTATTTGAGGAAGGTTCTATCGCTACAGATGTAGTCAAGAAGCGTAGTGCGTGCGGGTGATAGACATGGGTCGAGTCAATGTAAGGAGAACACGCGAAAAAAACCGATACATTGGTATCGCGACGACTCTGAATGCAATAAATTTTTTTTTAATTTTTTTTAAGCGCTCGAGAGGTTCTCAAAAGATAACATAAAGGAAACAATAGATGCTTACACAATGAACGACAAGGCTGAAATAAAGCTTATTATATTTGAAAAGAGCAGGTCATGACCAGTTTTATGATATTGGTTAATCATACTATCTACATGATTAGGAAACTTTCATTTGTCGTATTCGACAAAAGTTTCATTAGTCAGGGATAAAATTATTCAAATGCTGACCATAATGAATATTTTATGATGTTTGCATTTTGGGCAAGAAGTTTTTCCCTGATTTCCTTAACAAACAAAAGACTTTTAAAACGTAATTACGTCCCTTTTTATCTTCCAAATATAATATCTGCAGTTTCTTAAGTTATTATTTTTTGATATTTTTCCACAACACTAACCTTTTGCTCTCGGTGGAGCGCGACAATACTTATTTTATCAATAGATCGAAGGTCCACAAAACAAAAGCAATCTATTTTAAATTCATACTCTTTAAAGCAAACTATTTCACAATAAATATTGACTCAGGGCACAAGCTGTTAGCGAACGGCGACAGAGAAAAAGACATGAACGAGTGAACGTGCTTTTAAGACATTTACAGATGTTTGCATGGAAACAACTAAAAAGTCGCTCTTTTGATCAACAAAACACCGCAAGAAGCCATTGTGGAAAGAAATAAGTCCACTGTAAAGTTTAGTGTTGTTTTATCAGTCCGACCATTGCAATTAAGATTGGTTCGGCGGCGGAGATTTAACTCACTCAATTGCCATTTGCAAACATTTTTAGCTGCTCTTTCTCAACATTGGGAATTTGATTTTTATTATTTTCTTTATTACTGGTTTTACGGTATTTTTATTATTTTTGACCCACTGGTGTTTTTGTACCCCTTGGCGAATTCAAACGACATTTTCCGAAAAATTCTTCCTCTTTTTCAACTGTAGCCCACTAGTGACTGATAAAAATTGATGGTATCACCAATGGCACTTCGAACCACAAAAATAAGCTCTTTTCAGATTTTCAACAAGCTATCCTAAGCATATTCAATTAACGAACGCTCGACTGACATTTGTTTTAATCAATAGGAACGTCAACAACAGAACACATCAACGCCACCCGCCTGCGAAATTAATCTTGGTTTAATTAGCAAAGAGCTTGCATTTAAAATGCGGCTGCTGGCACGCACACTCGATCGGCGACGCTGCAACTGATGAAGATGACAACCCAAGAGGGTTGAAAGGCTGGGGTCTTTCACACACTGAGTCTTTTGCTGTCTTAAATAAGTTCCGCATTTGTTAAAATTTATATCATCTTTTAATTTTCAATACTTTCGGAATAACTATGAAGCGTAGCAGTTTAGTTGTCGTGTCAATGTGTATTGCGATTTTCGTGGAAATGAACGTTCCCCTTGTTAACCCTGAGATAGCATTTCCATCTCTTGGTAGCGACCCTCATCAAGAATTTTTGGAGTTAAGTGGTACGTAACAGAATGACGGTTTACGGATATCTTAAAGGCGCGGGCTTAGGCGCCTTGAAAGCCTTTCGTTTTGATTTCAAGTCTTCGCTCTGTGCAAATTCCTAAATGATAGCTAACCCTGTAAGGTTTAATTTCTCAATTTATTTAGTCACTGTAATGTAAGAATTGACTCTAATTTTTAATTTTGTTGAAACATTTTCTCATTCAAAAATGTGTTGATGTAAACTTTGTTTACTGATAACTTTTCTCCTAATTTAGGATCGGATCACCAAGATTTCGTGGTGAATTTTAAAGGTGAAACTATCAGCCTGAAAAACCTGACAAAGCTATTGCGTCACCATAACGTTACTCTACTACAGGAGGACAGATATCTTGCTGAAGCGCTTAGGCAAAAAAATGCTTCAGAACAATCGTGCGGAGGCAGATGCTTATCGGCAGAAAGAGGAGAGGCCAACAAGTGTTTCTGTGATAAGGTTTGCAGAGAACTCGGTGATTGCTGCTTGGACTTCTATTCACGGTAAGACAACTTGTTTTTCGTCAATGGCTAATATATTTAGCCGTGTATAGTTCGTCGCTACCCTGACAATAATATATTGTATTTTAGTCATTAATGCATCGGTCAAGTAAACTCCCGACATCTTTATCAAGAGTTGGTTGTGCATTTTGCTGTATGTGTAATATTTTTTCGAAACTGGGAAGATTAATTCAGCAAACGAGACGCAGCCGAACTCTCTCAAATTGCATTCACTAAAGAGTAAGCTCGCTCTGAAACTTCGAAATGTAATTTTGTCGCGCATCTTGCAAATTTATAATATTGGGGTCAACCGATGACAGAGTCAACAATAAATAAAGCTGAATAAAAAGAGTTTCTCTTTGTAGTGTTGTTATGATGATTATTTGGATGATTAGGAATTTTATGAAGTTATTATCGAAACAATAAATGAGAAATTATGAATTTTCCGGTTTAACTAGTTGTCTGATGACTTGGTAACCGCGCGTGTTCTTCGTAGAGAACCATTACTGCTTATCAGTTTTGAAGTTCAATTAACGCTATTTCAGCTCCTCGATTTTTCAGTCTGTTTCGTTTATTTACTTATTTCTCTAACGACGTTACCGTCAATGTCACCATTTTGCTTCAAGTAACTCGAAAAATTAGCCACAACCTATGAAGTTCGTCGTTAATAAACTTTGTGATGCCAATTTCTTCTTATCTAGGCCATCCTAAATACCTAAATACAATTATATTTGGTCTCTTGCCATCCTGTCAATGTACCGTTAGGAAGTGACAAAGCAGTATTTAGGGTATTAGAAATTTTCTACAAGTTAAGATAATTTCTCAACACGACATAACATCTTAACAAAACTAAGTCCTTGAACCTAAGTCCTGCTCGTCTCTTGAATAGACGAGCGGGAGTAAATGACGACTAACATCGATGCCACCGAGGCTCTCCTGTTGGGTTCATAGTTGGCAGAGACATAATAAATAAAAGCCTACGCTTTTGTATCAATAGAAATGGATAACCACGCAGAAAGCAATTTCAGTAAGCAAGAATCACCCC
>NC_142526.1:19538573-19561073 GCF_964205215.1 Stylophora pistillata
ATACCGATTATGCAAACTAGTATAAGTGAACAGATCTACGTGAACAAACAGTGTACTGTCGCGATATTTGATTTGATGAAGTGCCGCGACGTTTAATATATTTCAACGCGTAAAACATGCTGCTTTTATTCGTGAGCGACACTCATACAACAAACATCACATTCTTAGAAATAAAAATTAGAAACTAAGAAAAAGAGAAAAGAGAGAAAGCAAGAAAATGTTCGCAGTAAACAGAAACATGCTAAAAAATTAAAAGCATTGTTAATCAGGAGAATAGATTCTGAGGCTGTTTTAAAGAAGGTCGTGTCAAATGCACTTGCTGTAGTTAGTTCCGCGAACAGGCGCATTCGTTCCCGGTGGCCCCGCTTAACGAAGGGGCGTCACAAAGGAGGAGAGTGCCCCACCTAGCCTTTGGCTTTTCGCTTTTTACTTCGGCTTTCTACGAACATTTAATGATAATTAAATTTCTGACGATTGATTTTCTATGAAATGTGTTTCAGGGTTTTTTATCGCATTGTGCTTCACCACTTCAAAAAGAGTACGTGGACTGCTCAAGGAAAGGTTTAAGAAATGTGCCGCTGAACCTCAGTCAAATGGCATTCAAGACCAAAATACAATTAGAGATCCCGATACATCTCCGAATTTCAACAAATTTTCCATGACATTCGTGTCAACAGAACAACGGACAAAGCATCATTCTTAAAGGTCTCACAACACCGTAAAGCAGCATGAACCTTGAAACTGTTTCTATACACAAGAAAACAGTTAATTCCCATACAGAAGTTGGTTAATAAGTCTTTGATGTAGAGTTTACATTTTACCAATAAGGACCTCTATGAACAAACAAGATCAAATAAGCCCCATAGATTTAGATTTTCTTTGACCTACCAAAAGGGTTTAGGGTTATCTCTGCAGCCATCTATAAAGACAATCTCTCTACACGCAGAGGGAGACGCCTTCAAGGCAACTGGTAATTAGAATCAATGTTATATAACACTTGAAAAGGGATTTACAAAATTACATCGTTCAGTCGCAAGCAAAGCTGATTAAGGTTGCCTTTAGGCTGATATTACAACAATGATCACAATCATTATTCAGAATAAGCGTTTGTGAAGGTTCTTTTAGATCCAAGTAAAAAGCTAATATGACATTTGAAGACGTCTGTCAACAAGCCAACGGTCTTTTACTTTTCAAATCCACTGCAGACCTGATTTTACAACTTCTGTCTCTGTCCCAACTCCGCGCAAAACTTCACTGAAGTACTTACAAAGCGCAGAAAAACACAGACTGCGCATGATTGCGTCAATTTTACACTCGCTGGTACAAATACAAATACCCAAGATCGTTTGGCGGCTTCTCTGACAGGGCAACTTTACGATCATTGAAAATCACTCACCTATAAAGAAACAGAAAAATAACACCAGCTCATAGTTCTTACGCAATTTGATTGGAAAATATTATGGGTAAAAGCAATACCTTCCGTTCTTAAACACGTGACAAACATAATGACCACACATCGTTGATGTACATATGTGACTGATAAAGGCAATCAAACGGTATTCTGAAAACGGTTTGACATCATCATACAACAAAAACACCACAGCATTTGAATTTTTAACCATCTCGCTAAGTGTTTATCAAACAAGTTATCTCCATAGTAATATATTTATCCAAACAAATAACAGCAAAAAGAGCAACCTTATTTCATTGTATACCACTAAGTTCACGGTTTAAGTGCAGAGCGACTTGATCTCAGTGTTTCACCGCAAATTGACTTGGTTGCATTACCTATTGGAATCTTGTCCTATCTTTGTCTAACAAATAGCAATTTATCTACTGGATAATGCTCATGAGGAAATAGTTTGACAGTTAAGCTGGCGCTCCCCTCTTGTAAGAAGAGGCGATTTCGTAAACATGTAAGAGCGAAACCCAATGGGTAATAACACAAATCAAACACCCTCCTCAGCACTCAGTTCAAAAAACAAAACAAACCTCTTTGCACCGCGGTCCGGTTTCTTGGTTTGCTGAACTGTCTTCTTCCGTAGAGTCCAGCTTGTGCGCATGACTAAATATCCAATCGGCTAAGTTGTTGTCCCGTATTGTGGTGACGAAAAAAATAACTTTGAGTGAAGAATATTCGCGACCGGCATATCAAATGCGAACAAAACACATGCACGAGAAATGTACACAGAAGCGAGCAGCCGTCCATGCGAATGAACTGACAAACAAACGAACGGAAAAGCGAACGAACAAACAACGAGCACGCGATAGGTTGAGCGAAAAAGGAGCAAAGCTACGAAGGAGACGAGAAAGAAAGAATACTGACAATCGCAAATTAATAAGGAAATTGAAATTAATCGAAATTGATACTGTGTAGAAATGTCCTTGCATATTTTTGCACTTTCGTAAAGTTATTTAAAACTTATTTCAGTTTTCAAAAATACTTGCTGCCAGGCATAAAGTTAATGCTACTTTCCGTCTTTTAAACATAATATTTCAGAGCTTCTAAAAGCATCCAGATTTTCATAATTTGCAACAGCAAATTTTTTGCGTTTTCTCTAAGAGATTGTCATTAATTAGTTGAAAAATTCGGTCTGTTTCCATCCACACCTATATTAACAAAGTGTCCCTTAATATTCATAGGAGAGATATTGTGCTGAAATGTTGACACTTTGAAGTGGAGAAAAGCTAGACAAACCTTTCCTCGACACACAATCTTCACTGAAACAGTCTTTTAAAATTATCCGAATCACGCGAAAACAGGGATAGAAGTGAAAAACAAACAACCGAAGCGATGAGTTACCTCTACAGATAACGCAATCAAAAATATTGGGAGTTGAAAAAAAAATTCTTGCGATTTCCAAGCTCCCGGTTAGCTCAATGGATAGAACGCTGGACTGTTGTGCGGGAGGTCGAGGGTTCGAGCCCCGGCCGGACCAACACTCAGGGTCTTAAAATAATTGAGAAGAATTTGCTACCTTTTTATAACTTCAAGAAATGGTTAGATGTTCTAGTGTTCTCGGATAGGGACGAATAAATGGAGGTCCCGCCTCCTACAGGGGATGTTAATTTCCCACACACGAGATTACTGTGTGATAGATGTCCTCTCCTGGGGTGGGATGGGTGGGTATTTTAGAGGGCCACTAGGGAGAATACTTTTAAAAGTAATTGGTGTCACCCTCTTAAAATAAAGGTTATTATTATTAAAGACTTAGTTTCTCTATATGGAAGCGATACTCACCGTTGCTTTTAAAGTCTTCAAAGCTTGTCCTTAAGTAAAACCCAATGAAATAATCATCGCCAATGATTCTCCATCGACAACTTTTGAATCTTGACTACCAGGAAGAATAAGCGGTGCAGTGAAATCTGGAATAATAAAGACAGGATGGTTTAAGGGAATTTGAAGTCGTTTTCATTCTCTTTGATTGGATGCTGGTACACTGCAGGAAACCCCAGAGACATCATTTTTGATAGATTTTCTTAAAAGTTCACTGTAACCCATTCCAACCAATGTGCGACGGAAGAATTAGTGTGTATGGGAATGGTCATCCCAGTAATCTGACTCTTGAGGTCTGATTTTCAACTCATATCCTTTTGAAACAGTTACAAGAATCTGCTATTGTATCACGAAAATACCCTTTAGCTTATACATGTAAGTTTTTTTTTCATTCTTATCACCAGTTTGCCGCACAAGGTGTGGATATTGCGAGGAAAAGTTCCATGTTTATTACGTGTGAGAGGTTAACGAGCAGAGCACAGCGATGGGCCGAAACATTATGGCAGACACGTCTTCTGACAAAAAATTTACTTTTGTTTAAAATATCGTGAAGCCACTTTTGTAACTCAGTAGTAATTTACAAAAAGGGAGTAGATATGCATGACTGTACTGCTCCATTAAAGAGGCTACTTCACGACTGATATCTGAAATTTTTTTTGTGCTTCTTGTGAATTAAATTACTTTAAGCAAGGAGGAAATCACTAAGTATAAGTTTGATGAGACACAAAACAACAAAACAACAATATCTCTGGAGCCGGTTATTTTGTTGTCAAGCATTTTTTCTCAGCTCAAAGAAGTCAACAGAAGTCCTTCTCCTTTGCTAAGCAGTGGCCATTTTACTTCATTTCTTTGTTCTATCCATGTTTTCATGGATGGCCGTGATGACCTTTGATACTGCAAGTACCTTTACTACAACAGGCGAGTGAAACCTTTCCTGGAACCAAATGATATAGAGCATCGCACCTCGACCCCGCACTGGCCTCAGGCAAATGGGTAGGTTTAAAGACAAAACAGAAGCTTGCTTAAAGCCCTTAGAATTGCTAAAGCTGAAAAGAAGAATATATGGAACGAGATGCGAAAGTTCTAAACGGCCCGTAGAATGACACCAAGGCAGTACAGGAGTCACACTGGCCAAACTCCTGTTCAACAGGGAAACCAGTTCAAAGATTCCTGAAATGGGAAACACGAGATACTCTGACAGTGAGGCGAGAGACAAGGATGCAGAGATGAAGCAGGAGAGAACCGACTATGCTGAAGGAAAAAAGAGAGCTCGAGAGAGCGAACTAGAACCTGTTGATGTAGTGCTCTTAAAACAAAAGAAAGAGAACAAGCTTTCGACTACTTATGGCGCACTTCCACATACCGTTAGCAAGAAGCACGGTAACGAGGTCATCATATCGTCACTCGAAGGAGTAAACATGAGCAGAAATGTTGCCGATGTTAAGAAATACTTGAGAAGGGACACAACCGGAGATAAAAAAGTTGCTGAAGATGACCCTTTCGAGGAAGATGACACCGGAAGGATAACAGAACCCCTAGGGAGACCAATAAAGGAAAGGAGGCCACCGGAGTACGTAGTAGACTACGAAGTGTACGAACTCTATTCGGTGAAAGAGCGAGACTTCATTGAACACTTTAATTAGTTTTACTGAACACTTAATGAGGCTCGCGTTAGAAACACATTTGCCAGCTCGGAAAGACACTTAGTTGAACATTTTATTTAAGTTTCGCGTTAGCAGCGTATCGACGTTCTCAGAGTGACTCTTTACTAAACACTTTAATCCGATTCGTGTTTTAGTTCTATTAACCGAGCGGGAGGTCTGTATGGGAGAATCTTGACCGAGGTCGCCAGTACAGACCTCACTGCGTTCGGTCTGTACCAGTGACCGAGGTCAAGATTCTCCCATACAGACCGACCTAGCTCGGTTAATAAGATGTTTATTATGCGGCTTTGTCTTATATGCCAATTTTGTATATTCTTTGTACCTTGTTTTCTAGACCGGTCTAGATGCCGGTCTAGATGGGAAAATCTAGGCCGCTCTCAATATTGATTTTAGCCAATCAAATTCGTGAATTCGGTAGTTCCCAGTCCTTGTGAGATAGCCATATAATAAAGAGGCGTATTGACCCGTTCATGCTGTGTTTCGTTAGTTTAAAGTCTTATTCCTTGGGGAAAAGGGGTTGTAGTGTATGCTGGGTTATGTAGAAGACAATTATGGGATAATGATATGGAGAGTACGGAGTCGAAGAGTTTAGGATCGCGGTGCCTAGTTCGATTGCAGTAATCCGGTTCAATCCGTAGTTAAAATACGTATATTAAAACTCTACAATGGTGGTTTAAAAACCAAATTTGATATCATATGACGCTCACTAAAGGTAATAAAGTTCCTCTGTATTTGGACCCATTTAAAGCCATTTTTGGTAACAAAAATTCTCATCAGATGATGATGAGTGCTATGTTCTACACTTTAAGTGTCTTGCGACATACTTGAGAGTGCTCATCAGTATGCTCCCAAGTTTACAATACATCATACATACCTTTTGCAAGTGATGAATTGCGTAAATATTTTTGGCAAAGCATATTATATTGAAGACCAACGCGGCGCTAACAGGAATAACCATGGTAACAGCCAACGGTTTTGTATGGGATATCCAGCAATGCACCGAATTTCCTTTTAAAAGAGGCAAAGAAAAAATTTAGTCCTAAAGTAGTTTATGAAAATGTTTTGAGAAATGAAGAGACACACGATCCAATGGGATTTATCCAAAGGGCATCCCATTCTTAATTTTCCAATATAAATTCGTATAGTTCTTATTCATAATTATGAAAGAGGTAATGGTAATGACTATTACGTGCATTTTTCATATGAATTACAGCGGCCATCCAGGCGAAGAATGCAGCAAACATCAACGTATCAATGCCAGGATTTTAGAAACTATACCCTACCCCTCTCTTAAACCAACATTGACCCTAACTTGTCAACTATCAGTTGACTGTTTTTGTGTTAGGGGAAGGGTGGGTGCATAGGGGTAGGTCAGATATCCCAATCAGCAGAGAATTTCTGAGACACCAAATCTCTTCTGTTCAAATGTTGAACGAATACAAAGTCCGTAAAGATGGTAAGAATCGATTTTTAAACTCGACATTACACAAAATTTTAGTTAAATTGTTACGTTCTACAAACCATATCCTATATGAAAAGTTTCGGTGAGGTCCAACGCCGAGCACAAACCAACAACTACCATAGGAAGTTCCCATCCCACAATGAAATATTTGATGAAGATCTTTCTGGTGTCTGATGGCTGTCTTCCTTTGGCAGTCACTAGATGGTGTAGACGTAAATAAAGCATAGTGTTGGCTTGCTAAATGTATGAAATTATTTATTCCATAGATAAAGGAAATTTGATAAGGACTTGTGGCTACCAAGACTTATTCGGCGTTGTTTTCAACAGCAATAAGAGACTGCAAGTAATAAACGATTTGCACTAATGGGTAAGCTGGTGTCAGTAGGCTGAGTGGCAGCAGAAAAACGCAATTTTGTAAACTTACAAGAATATTTTAGTTTTCGTCACGTAGAATTGTCACATGACAAATTAATTTACGTCGAACGAAGAGGTGAGGTTGCATAATAAAGACCCTAAAAAGACGTGTTTGTTTCGTTGTTACACCTGGCACAGGTAATTCTTTTAAAATTTAGATTATATTTCCAGCCGTAGACAGGTAGTTCTTTTTGTGGCGTGCAACTCAACCTCTGGACAGAATGGCACTTTTTGTGCTGGGACTGGCACTTGAATCACATGTAGATCTCATGACCATTCCAGATGACCAGGACGAACTGTCGACTTCCCCACATTCGATATTCGCCGGAAAGAACGAACTGGAAATTTTACGACACCTTCCTAAAAAGGTGTAGTTTTTAAGTTTTTTTGTGAAAAAAAAAAATTATTGTATCCCTACACCCTTCCCCTTTATGGGGACAGCTAATTTTTTTATTCAGACCAAAATTTACCCTGCGCTATCAATTGTTCTTTTACTTACTTGTCACCATTCATTTTCATTATCTATTATTCATGATTATTACTCATGTTGATACCCCTCCTTATTACCTTTTTTTCTTCGTGGATTTCCTCTCTAGGAAATAGAAGAGTACGTTGATGTCCTGTGTGTTTCCGTAGCTAATGGTTTAATTAATATCATGAACTTGCCTTTCCAGTTTTATTGACTCTTTATTTAATTTTATAGAAAGCTAATGCCACTTCTTGATTACATTTCACTTACATTAGTTTCTTTCGTTTGCTTGCTCGTACAGTTTGCTTGTACAGGGGCACAAAAAGTAAGAGCATGATAAGAACCTTAACGCCTTAGCTAAATCTTTTCATTCTAATAACTTTCATAATTTTATCGCACTGTAAAGGAAGTATGAACTCAGGTCAGTGAGCCTTACCTTGAGTAAAAATCAATGCAACAGTTCCCAAATGTTTCGCACACCCTATCTTAGTAACAACTCTTAGACTGTCGTCTTTCTCCAATGTAACATCTGCCTCTACATGACTGTGCTGACGAATTCTTCTGTTTAAGCATTGCTGTGAAAAACACCTTTTCGTTTGGCACAGTGATGTTTTGTTGACGGAGTAGTTCAGAGATATTTCACAATCTGATAAGTTCATTCTTAAACTTCACAACAAAGTCATCTTTCCTTGAACCTGAATCAGAGAAAAATATCGAAGTAATTGGCGGTACTGACTCCCACAGTATCAGCAACTCTTTCGAAAATGATATTCATCCAGAAGCTAAGAGAGAAGGAAACCGTTGCATCCGATACCTTTGTCAAGTTAGTATGGGATTTTGCCAGAGAAAGCTGAAATGACAAATAAATAAATATTAAAAGAAAAAAACAAACAGGACATTAGCCTACATACACACATGTGCACATGTCTGTCTATTCTATCTGAATCAAAATCAAGGAAGAATAAATCAATTTGTCAAAGCCTTCGATGGTCAACGCTCCTTTCAGCCTGTTGATTTAGTTATCCAGAAACAAATCGTTCACTAACACATTGTACTTACCAATTGATATTGGAAATTGGAAATCTGTTACTTTGGATTCGGCGTTATGTTCTTCATTTTCCTGAGCCTTTGCTAGCAGTGGAAGACTCGATAGTGCAATAGGGAAGAGAAAAATCGATATCTTAACCAAGGCGCTAGAATTCATGATCAGAGATCTTTTAAGGTTCACGAACCAAGTAGAATCCTAGTTAGACCATAAGTGCAATTTTATAATGGCAAACACATCTCACCTCCCCCTTTTCACAAATGTATGTTATGATGAGTAATAGCTCATTAGGAAGGACTTTACGAATTCAAAACAACTGCCTTGATATAAGTAGTTATCTTATGTCTCACTGTTGTCCAGTTTTCTCTCCTTATCGGTGATCTTTTTTCCGGCCCAAGTAATTTAATATCCACGGGATTGTTGAGCTGCTTTTCTCTATTTGAAAGTGTAAAAGTCGAATAAAGAGTCATAGTTTAGGTGCAAAGAGCATCTTAGTACACGATCCATAAGTTTTACCTAGAGACGAGGTTTTCTTCTCCCGCGCTACGTTCTGCAAACGTGATTGATCTGCTGCAAGAAACCTTTTAGGAAATCAAATACAATTGAGACCTTGGACACCCAAAAAACAAATATAACAAGAAATTTTATTGGTATGACAAGCAGCTGAACCGATTGTTAATTTAGAGAGATTTAAAATTTATCGGCTAAAACCTTTAAGTAATCAACGAAATCCGAAGACGTAGAGAAGCCCCTTTTTCTTGATTGCAAATTTAATTTTTAATGAAACAAAATTGCTTTCGAAATTGCATAAAAAAAAAAAAAACGATGAATGATTCATTTCATGACCGGCGCTACAATATAACGGTTTTTGGATGCGTCCGTACTCTACATGTCATATACAAATAAAGTGGCGAGTGTTTGTCAAGACCCACAAAGGAGATCAATTTCTCATCCTGACCCAAATCTGACGGATGATTTTGAATTTAAAAAGATTATTCATTTAGGAATTTCGTTAAATTCTTGCCCCTGTTGAGAGCTGCATGCGTAAAATGGCCTTTTCCACACCACTTATTGATAGCAAAACATAAATAAAAAGAGAAATATTGAGATCGGAGACTTCATTGTTCTTCCAAAAATGGTAGTGCTGATCTCATAAGAAATTCTGCAATTGGACGTTTACCAGAAAAAAAAATGTATTTTTCTACGTTTTTATCACGCCATCAGGATCTATGTTAAATTCACAATAAAATTGGCTACAATGAACCCCAGTTGCTATGACGCATACGTTTCATTAAAAAAACTCCGACTCAGTGTTTATTTTCCGGCTTTTTAGGGATATTTTTAATACAGCTGCGACTGAACCGTTTTCTTACCTTTCTTATCATTACAAAGGGCTTAGCTTATGTAAAGAATGAGGTGGACTTCCAGAGGTTGAAGAGTCACTATTGACCGAATTTATTATGGATTGTGTTTCTTACGTTCTTTTCCTTTTTGAAACATAAACTTGGTAGATGCTTGATTCGGACACGATGAGTCACCAGTGACTCAGCGATAGCTATCATTCTGATTCTATAATCAAGGCAAAAATAGACGTACGCAGCAGTTTTAAAAAAACAAAATAGAAGTTTCAATTTGCAGCTCGGAAATAGACGTGGCCCATAATTGTCCTTTATTTCAAATGTTAGGTTAAGCCTAGCTTAACTCAGGGCCTGCAACAGTTGAGTAAGTTACATTTTGTGCTCTAAATTAACCACAAAAGCTGAGGACAACATTAGACGGGGAACATGCGGCATCCTGGCAAGTCGCAGAAAGCTTGAGAAATCGATTGGATAATTAAAAGTATGAGCTTTTTATGGATTGTAGAAACTGGTCTAACCATTTCAGCAACGTAAAGGGTGTTTTGAAACGTAGATTTCAATATAAATGGAATTAATTTCACTGCCGGATTATTGGACAATCATATGCATGAGTACTAGAGTACGTAGGACGTCTATCAAACACCTGTTTATTTGAGCAACACAATATGGTTCGATCTTTCAATCGACGCTAATTTTCTACAATTTCATGTATTTACTGGTATATAATTTTAAATCCTATTTCTATCATACTTATTACAGTAATAATATCAAATGACGTGCGTTCCTACACTAGTGATAATACGATTGCGATCTACCTCTACTATCACGGTCACTGATGACCTCTATATAGGTGGCAATGAACTCTTAATGTTTTAGTGAAGCAGTTCGTTTTACAGTCGACAGTTATTAGATGCATATTTTATTGTGTTCGTTTTCGCCTCCACTATATCAAAGCTTCATTAGAAGGGCAGAGAGTCTCTCTCCATTTCTAGAAGAATATTTATTTCTTGTTGGAGTTGTGACTCACTTGCTCCCTGGTGGCAATGATAGTTGAATCCTCAGCTCTTTCAACATCAGTGATTCCCAGTGTGCGTTGGTCATGGGTGGAGTTTGTTTGGGGTTCAACTGCACGACTCCTTCGATTAGAAAATCTCTCTTTGAAGAGACCTCGAACTCTTTTAGTGGTTACAAAACACAAAGTGATGAAAAACCCTGTAAAGCATTATATTAGTAAATTAGCCATATCGAATGACAACATAAGAAAAGTACCGTAGCCATGGTGTTGTGTCTTCACTAAATATTACCACAGTATCCTGTGAGATAATGAATCTTCTGCTTACGGGATAAAGATTAAATTTCAAGCTTGAAATACATCTTACCCAAGCTACAGAGGGATAAAATCGGCGAATTAAAACCACTTCTTTTAATTTTGATGAACTAAAAATTTAAATATATGTGAGAAAAAAAGTGGGATATAAAATCCTCAAAACACGGAGAGTCTTCACCCTCATCAGGACAAGTACAGGCCCAGTTCGGACTTATGAGGAGACAGGGATTAAAAGCATTGCTGTTACGCTAACGTAACTCCTTATACAATGTAACTCAATCAGCTCATGTACCTTGCAAACTGTTCAACACAGCGGAGGGGTATTGCAAGAACTCAGTTTGTTTCAAATTAGTAGCAAGCTCCAGAATCCAGGTCAGACCCATGACTGTGGTCAGTTTGATGCAGATGAGAGTGAGAGAAGCTTTAGAGCTGTTAGTTGCTGCGAAGTTGGCAGCCTGAGTAAAAAAGAAAAATTATCAGAAAACTCCTTTAAGCATTGGCTTACCGCTGAGTGGCGTCTTATTACGTCACCGGGCTTCAGAAGAGTATATGTGGTAATTTAGACCAAGTGAGAACCTAGTATGAAGTTTTTATTCTCTCTGAAATGTTTATGGTTCAATATGATTTACCTGTTGTAAATGATGAATGGCACACACACTTTTAGCGAAGCAAATTAGATTGAAGGTCAAAGAAGCGCCTACAGGTGTTGCCACGAAAACGGCCAGGGCCGTGTTATCTGATATCCAACAGTACATCATATTTCCTAAAGAGAAAAATCTGACAATAAATTGCAACTTATTGCAGAATGGCAGATTATGATAAATAATTAGTGAAAATATTTGATTGCCTTTTAGCTTATAGTAAAGTATTACCTCGTGAAAAGCAAAAAAAAGAGAAGCGAAACGATCCTGGAAAGGAACCTTCATAATTCGAATAAGAAATTAAGTGTGGCTTTTTTTTTAACTTTTTATTTTATCCCATGAGTAATTCCAACGTATTTTCTACTTGAGCAAAAATTACCAGCTTCAGGGAGTTTGACTGTACGTCATCAAACGAAAATGGAATGGTCAAGCTGAGAAACTTTTTATGGGATATACTTTTGTGATGTTTTGTTTACACACCGTATCCGATATGGAGAGTACCAGTGAAATCCAGCACAGAGCATAAACCAACGATTACTGTAGGCAGTCCCCATCCCATCATGCAATACTTGACGAAGATCTTTCTGGTGTCTGATGGTTGCCTATTTGTGTCAACCACTAGTTTGTAAAAGTAAAAGGAACACCATTTCATTAGGAGCATTGTTGAATCAATTTTTGAACATTGTCCAATTCGCATGGTTTTTTCTTCAAATACGAAACAAATTGACATAAGTGTTATGGAGCAAATCTAGGTGAAAGAAAGGCAGTTCGGTCATTGTTTGACAGCTAGAACAGGGACAGGTTTTCATCCACACAAGGAAATGGATTTCGGAATTATAGATTTGGAGCTCTTCCTTCTAATGAAACAAAATGAACTCAAGTCGGTACTAGCTAAAGTCGCGTAAATGCATGTTCCGCCAACTACAGTGTATTGCATCTCTATGTGTTTGGGTGTGTGTTTACCAGCTTAGGGTTTGTTTTCGAGATATTGAAAGAATTGGATTTCTGAGGCGGTTGCCTGCTCCGTTTGGAATGCATATATGACATAAAAGTAAGTGCATCTTTTACGTTCAACCTGACGCAAACGGTTAGAGTTTCCTGTGAGGATGGGATGCTTAGTGGTCCTATGTGACCAGTGCACTTACCTGTTGTACTAAAAGTACTTGCTGCACCTATGGCAAAGAATTGATATGGAAAGAAATGGCTTTCCGAGGCGGGTTTCTGCTTCGTTTGGGGTCACTAAATGAAGGAAGGCAAGTGAACTATTCACAGTCAACCTAACTCTGAGTTAGAATATCCTCTGGGTGTAGTTTGCTTAGTGTCTCGTATAAAGGTTCACTCACCTGTTGTAGTAAAGGTGCATGCTGTATCAAAGGCCATCACGGCCATCCATGAAAATGTGGAGAGAACAAAGAAATGAAGTAAAATGGCCACTAATTGGCAAAGGAGAGGGACTTCTGTTGACTTCTTTGAGCTGAGAAAAAATGCTTGATAACACAATGACGCTCCAGAGATATTGATCACGCATTTCCCGGGTAGATTTCTAAGTTCTTTGAAAGACGAGTAAACAATGAGAAGAAGGCACAGTGAGACGATGGACAAAATCATACCGGCAAGGGTGATGTGATTTAACTCTTTTTCATACTTCTTGAACGCATCTATTGGTCCAGGCTGGGCTGTTGGGCACAAAGTGTAAACATTGTTTCCCTGCAATCTTATGGAATCGTTGTGATATGAAATCAGAGTTGGTGTCAATGTCACGAGCGTTTTGTTTGATGACAAACTTGCTTGACTTGATCGATTATTTGCTAGAATTAAAACTTGGCAAGTGCAGTTGTCAATGGTGGCCGTACAGTTGAGCAATTGCGAAGATATGTTGAAAACCTGAGATCGCAAAACTTCAGTTTTGATCGTAGGTTGTGAATTCTTTCTCGATTCGGTTGTGAATTTTATGTTTGTACTCACATCAAGGAGGATTCGTAATTGCGGAAGGAGCGATTCTATTGACACGCTACTTTTCTGAGGAATCAGCCATCCTTCCTGATTACACAAAGCACAATGAGGATTCCTGTAGCTTCTTTTACCATCAACTGTGAAGACCATAGAGTATAATTCACACAATTCTCGAACAATAGGCGAGATATTTAACTTATTCGAAGCACAGGGTGCATCCTTTACCACACAACTTCTATAATAGTCTGCAAGGTCGTGAGTTGGGGCGTATTTCCAGGAACAATCTTTGTGCTCGTTCAAAAATGTTGACACAGCAGTGAGGTTCGGAGTAGGTGGACTTCCTCTGGTACTTTTACACGAAATATCTAACCCCCAGAAACTTGCATTTTCTTCGTCATTACATTTGGCGCAAGCGATACTTCTGTATGTTACGTTTTGTTTCATGGCAAAGACAGGGAGTTCTTTTTGTAAAGTCATATTCAACTGCTGGACAGTCAGGGTGTGGCAGTCGTTGGTACTCAGACTGTTGAACGATCTGCAAGTAGATCGCATGATTACCCCAGACCTTAAATAGCTGTTGATATCTCCACATTCCACATCCTGAAGTAGCACATCACCGTTATTCTGATTACAACTGAGGAAAACACAATTAAGAGGTATTAAAGGCCTATTAAGAAATGGGAACCGAATTTTAAACGAGGCATTAGTGGCTTCTGTCTTATTTGTTTTTCTTTTTTTATTATGTTTTGATCAGGCCCTTTCCAGTATCAGTCTTCAAACACATTCCCCCTCCCAACGTGTCGTGTGATTAGTTCAAATGACAGACACCTTAGTGACCAGGGGCCCTGGAATTTCTCAAAAGTTCTGGAAGATACAGAAACCAAACTAGCTGCCCTTTCGTTAGCCTTGTTTGTATTTGAGATCGAGATATAAAAAGTTTTGAAAATGGAACGATGGAAATATCAAAAAGGGAAAAAGAAAGGACTGGTTTTCGAGAGGAAAAAGAGCGAAAATACGGCAAAAGAAAACTTCTGCAGCACCAAATATCACGGATGTCATAGATCAGAAGCAGTATTTCTCGTGGCGAATAAATGCGATAGTGATGAAATTAAACCTTAAGGACCGGATGTAGGATAGATTGAAGAGCTGAAGCCCAAATCTTAGTTCCTTTTAAATTACAGTTCTTTAATTCTTCTTTTCGTTGCGAGTATTGAATATTCTCCAAATACTTACTGAAAGCTGGCTGTGGAAAAAAACGGAAGGTATGGTCTGTAATAATTTCTGTCCTCAAGTGAGGGGAAATCTTGACTTTCATTAATGATTCTTCTGAACATCTATATTTTCTGAAAATACCTTAATTGTACTCTTACGAATTCCCATCTTTTTCATGCCATTGTGTTAAGGTGGATACCGGTAGCCCCTAATCGAAATTATTACTTTACAGTTTATATGGGAACCCTTTGCTTATAATCACCTCGAGTAAAAATCCAGACAACAATCACCAAATGTTTTGCAAGCGTTGTCGCAGTAACAGGTCATGTTCGGTTTTCTTTCTTTAGAGAAACATCTGCCTGTACACGACTGGTTTGTCGAAGTCTTCTGTTTGTTCACCTCGTCGAAAAAAGACCTTTCCGGGAGAGAGACATTCTGCTGATGGAAAATATCTCTCAGACTAAGGGTCTGTGCCTTGTATCTCACGATGAAGTCGTCCTTTGAACCTGAATCTGGAAGAAAAAAAATCATCATGCATTCGGCGGTGTTCGCGTTTACTCTAAATATTATTTGTTTTTAAAGACAGCACTCATGCTGTCTTCCTCCGTTTATGTAATATAATTCCCCCATAACTTTTCTGTATCCTGGCACGGTGATTTTACTTTTTTTGGACGAAATGACCTTAAGATACTTTAACAGCTGATAATTTCACCCTTGAACCCGAAAGTCACCTTTGTAAAGATCTGATTCAGGAAGAGAAAGTGAACATTCTATGGGTGATGTTGATGGATATATTTTTTAAGAATCACTTGGTGAAGAGGATGAATATGTATCTAGAAGAAAGCCGACAACTAAAACTGAGATACTTACGGAGTAATATTGGAACGTTACTATAACCGTCTGAGCTACTGGATCCTTGAACATCGTCATGTTCTTGGCGTCTTGCGGCCAAGAAAGTAAGACTCAAAAGTACAACACCTACGGTGTACTTGAGGCTTGAGGTGCCCAGGTTCATTTTTAGGCAAACCATGAAAAAATTTATGAGGACCAGGCTTTCGAAAAACCTATATAAGTTTCACGCCGAGAAAATGTCTCACTTCGCACTCCATACTAATGAAAAAAATATGTTGGTTCTTCGACCTGAAGCTGTAGCTCATTGTGAATGACTTCCTGGAGTATATGCCTTTGAAATGAAGATTGGATTCGGTTTTAATTAAGCCCACACTTATTTGGTTCTTCACTGTTTACCCAAATTTCAGATCACCCTTCTCTTATTTAAGACTGAAGTCTTAAATAATTTAAGACTGATTTAAGACTTATTTAAGACTGAAGTCTTAAATAATTAAATAAAAGTAAGTTGAGGTTATTCAATGTAAAAAATAAAATTCAAAGGCCCACTGAGTTGAAAATTGTTTGAGAAAACGCAATTTAATTTCCAAAAGATTCCTTTTTGTAGCATGCCGAGTTTTCACTATTTCGATGTGAAAGCACCTCAGGTTCTGAAAAAAAGACAAGAAAGATATCGATAAATTGAAGGGAAGTTACAAAAATCAAAATTAAGTTATCATATCAATTGAAACTGCCATTTTGTCCAAAACAAATGTAGAAGTCTCAAAACATTTTTGGTAAATATCTTTTTGCTTTCTTCTGTTTCTGTTGGTTCTTTCTTTACAAGCATGTTAAATTAGCGTTGGACCCATGCCGCAAAACTCTTCACACACAAAGCCTTAAATTTCAAAATATTTAAATTTAATAACTGACCTACTTCACCTCATAAGATTAAAGAAAAGCAGCTTGAAGTCTGTCATCTCAAACCAATGCTATTAGCCGTTTTTTGCAAGTAATGAAAATCAGTATATTGACTGATTCTCAATGAAACACTTGGTAAGTGAATTAAGTAACGTTTTTATATCTTAGAATAACACATTAATTAAAATAGAGCTAAAATTTAGTTAAGTCTACAAAAAAGGGTATCCTTATAAATTATTTTTTTAAGCACACAATCAAGTAGTTGTTGTTAATTTTTTTTTCTTCGCAGAAATTATTCAAAGTTAAGTTCACAAATATTGTGCAAAAGCATAACAACTAAAGTGCCTGGTTTCATACTAGATTAAGTCTTGTGTTACGAGTCCGCGGTCGATCAGTTGATCTTTCACGTTGGTTGAGAAACACGTGGAATCATCGAAAAAGTTAGGCTTTTGTGAACCAATACTAAATGAGGTCCGATAAATCGTGAGAAATTGATGGCAGTGCTTTTACAAGAAAACGAGGGTCACAAGTATATTCTTGAACGACATACAAACTGTTATTAAAAGTTCGTTCAAACGGTTTCAAAATTTGACAAACGTCCGTTCAAAAGAAGTTGAACGGATGTTGTGCAAATGTTGGGAGCAAAAACGAAGTTATGAAGAGGCCTTTCAAAGCCCTTACAAAGGAAAAGTTGAATCAATGTTAAACGAAAGTTTAAACCAATCTGAATTTGATTAAACGCACTTTCAACAAACTTTCACCATTTCTTACATTTTCAACAATGTTAGACGACCTGTTCAAACGCACAGAACATTTGGTTCAACAAAGCGTTGAATGCATATTAAAACAAATGGTGAACCGTTTAAACGGGCCTTCAGGCTGTTTTGAGTGGTCCTGTTGCTATGGACACCTTTCACTGCGAAGAAAAGATCTCAATATTTTCAATAGATGTTTTGCAATTTTTTTCAACACCAATATCGATGCTAAAATGAAAATAGAAATAACTCATATTGATTAGTGAAATCAATTTGAGTTATTTCTCAAATCTTGATGTATATATGAGGATCTTGTCATGTAGATTGTAATTAGGAGATCTGCAACGGCCATGTTGACAATGTAAAAATTCACCGTTGTCCACAAACGTTGATTCTTGAAAACAACTGCGACCACCAATGAGTTTCCGATCAAGGAGATTGTGATTATGAAGAAATAGGGAAGAATACGAAGAATTTTAATCGCGAATGCATCACCGTGGAAACAACCAGACTCTTGCACTGGATCAGCTTCGGAAGAAAGATTCACAGGCATGTTGGTGGACGAAGCGTTTTGAATTCGTGCGAATGCCGCCACTTTTTCCATTGTAATGCCAGGAAATGAAGACGGTCAAGTCTGAACGAGAAGGCTTAAGTGTCTAAGACTTGAGTTGACGTCGTGTACAAGTATTTTTTTCACAACTGAATTGAAAGAAGTAGTGAGCAGCAGCTAAAGCAAATAGCAAATATACGTCAAACCTTAATTAAAGAAAATGTTATTTGATGCCAAAAGCATGTCAAACGCTACACACCTTGCATAACGCGACAAGATGACAAGAGAGGCAGAAATATTGGGAGGTCTTAAAATGTGGTTTCACCAAAACATTGAAATCAAAATGCTCAGGGGTTTGGAGTATAAATTAAATTTTTTTTTACTTTCCACTATGCGAAAAAAAAAAACTTTTTCTTTATAAACCTATAGTCAAATTCAAAATCGACGTAAACGCAATGCATAGTTCGTGAATCAATTCACGATTGACCGAATGGATTAGTCAGGGCTTAAATAGGACAGAAATCCTCTCCATCTCGTGAGCTAATACTACCTTTTAGTAGCTTGACATAAAGTCATCGCTACAATTTTTACTTGTTAATTCGACACAGTTGAACTATCGTAACCGAACATAACAAACTGATTGATCTCACTTATTTTTTATAACTTGCGCGCCAGAATTAACTTCGATTGATGTACGGGATTGAAAAAGAAAAAGAAAATCTTAATTAACAAAGACGAGGCTTATGGAAATTATTGTGCTAATCTTCAATTTTTTTTTTGTGAACATTTTTGCTAGAGCCAATCGTTTTCTCGTTTTTTATCATTACAGGGATTTATATGTTAGAATTCCGGTTAACAGCTAAGTGCATTTTGATGTAAACCTTTTAGTCTTGAACGCCAAGCATAATTTCTTGTGAGGAGCAAAGGAAACTGTCTATTCTGTTATTTGAACAAGGCAAAACAATTTTCATCGTTGTTTGCATTTCATTTTATTAGGCTCCATGCAAGATCTATCAATGTTGGTTCATTTCCTCTGTCACGAGAACACCTGTTTGAAGAAATTGCCATTCGACTTAGGGGGCATAATTTTAATTTTTTTCTTGGGAAATAGAAAAACAAACCAAAACAAAAGAGACAGGGGAACAGCAGTTTAAAAAAGCAAAACTGAGAAGAGAAGAAACAAAGCAAGGTTAACTCTATCGTCAGAATTTTGCGCCTCAAAAGCACAGGTGATGTGTAATGTCTTCTAAGAGTTTCTTACAGTCGCGTCCGATTTTAGTTGGGATCAAATGACACTTTATTTCTGGTTTGCGCTTGCTTGTTATGACAATTGTGATGGAAAACGAGTTTCGATGATCGAAAATCAAAATCAGCATATATTTCTGGCTGTACGCATGTAATTATAAACCTCTCGTGACCCACCACATCGCCAGGAAGACTCGGTCTAAACTGACACACTGGAGGTCAATTGCTGAACACACTGACAGATCTGAGGAGTTAGGAAGGGGACATGAAATCCCGTTTTTTGATCACCGAGAAGAAAAGCTAAAAAGGCGCTCCCTAAAAATTTCAGCCGTTTCATAAATCATTTATAATCGCTCCATTTATTCATTTATGATAGATGTGAAGACTTGGGAGTTTTTTTTATTTTATTTGAGTCAGAAGAAAGCGACTTTAACCTTTGCAAACACTTGCAATATTTCTCACTTCATCGATGATCCTTTCACTTAACTAAGTAACCTGGGGAGTCTTTAGAGATAATCAATAAAATCTCTAGCCTAACGTTCACTGTAGGTGCTGTACTTTTGAGTCTTACTTTGTTGGCCGCAAAACCCCAAGAACATGATGCACAAGGATACAGCAGCTCGATCGGTCTCAGTAACGTTCCAATATTACTCCGTAAATTCCTCAGTTTGAGTGTCCTGTTTCGTTCCGGAAACACATTTATCCTCTTCACCTGGTAATACCTTAAAAAACAACCATCAATTCCCCCTATAAAATGTTCACTGTCTCTTTCTGGTTTAGATCTTTCCGAAGGCGACTTTCTGGTTCAAGGGTGAAATTATCAGCTCTAAAAGTATTTTCAAGCCATTTTGTGGAAAAAATAAAAAATGTTCTGAGGGGATCGAATTGCATAAAAAGAGAAAGATTGCATGAGTGCTGTCTTTAAAAACAAGTAATAGTGAGATTTAGCAAGAGGACGGGAACGTGATCAATATTTATTAGACTTGATATCTTGATGAAGCGGATTAGACTTGATGAAGCGGATCTCGATGCGTGTACGCAAATCGTACGTATATTGGAATCTTGTTTTACGTGTATGCAAATCTTGATATGTGTAATCTAATCTTGACATAGACATATAAAACTTGATGTAAATAAATACATCTTGCTACATATTGTCCCTTTTGGACAAGTATAGAAAACAAAGCTTGAGAAGTCTGAGAACGTAGTGGTGTTGAACTTTTCCCTAGGAATTTGCCAAATAAACAAGAATCAAAAGCGCAGTTGCCGTTCGAAACGGATCAGGGTTCACTGTCCTCCAACAGAAATAGATAATATTTCTCTCTCAAAGAGATCCTGACATTCCCATCTGATAACTTTTGCTACGACCAAATACTTTTTGAATCCTGCTTTGAATATCCTTCGTCCTAAGGTAGCAGAAAAAGATCAAATCATCGTACGACTTGGAAGATACCTTTACCTCAAGCAATTTGAGTATATCAACAAAGTTGAAATGGTAAATTGGCCACCGTTACGATTATAAAAGCTGACGTTTCGAGCGTTAGCTCTTCGTCGGAGCGAATAGAGGAATTGTGGGCTGTGTGTGTTTTTAAAGGCAGAAAAAGGAGCTACGTGATTGGTGGGAGCATGGCAACGAGAAAAACACGAATAAACTAGTGGAATGAAAAGCGTTCGTTGATACCTGTGGGATTTAGACTGCCGGTTTGAAAGATGAGCTTTGGTTCAAGAGTTTTCCGGCTTTCCGTGCTACCTAAGTGTAAGGAAAGACCGCAGATTGCCATGTGTTGCTTTACCTCAAACAACCGACAAAATTTAGGAAAACCTGGACATAGCACTCACATTTAATTAACTTGCTCTCTCTGGGACTCAATTAAGATTTTTCGAAAACAAGTCCTTCTAAGTAGAAAAGCTCCCTTTTAGTTAAACAAACATTGTTCTGTAGTTCATAATCAGTCTGTAATGTTAAATGGCCGCCGTATAAAGTTTCTAAACTGACATTTCGAGCGTTAGATCTTTAAATTTGTCAGAGCGAATGACAAAGGGCTACCGGTGATTTACTTTTACCTCATTTGGAGTAAATACATAGTTGCATTTACTAAATTTCTTTTAATATTCCATTCGGTTCGAAATTCCAAAATTCGATGTTTATTCAAAGATCAGAAGTCCTTCATTTTCCATAGCTGAATAAATGGAAAGAATATAAATAATGTATAAAAGAGCTGAAAGTTTTAGGGAGCACTTGTTTTAGCTTTTCTTGATGATCTTAAAATGGGATTTCATATCCCCATCCTCATTCCTCAGATCTGTTAGTCTGTTCAACAATTGACCTTCAGTGTGTACGGCCAGAATTTATGCTGGTTTCGGTTTTCAATCATCGAAATTCTATTTCTACCACAGTCATGACAATCGAGTGCGAGCCGGAAAAATACAAAATTTATTGACATTCCAATATAAAATAATGATGTTATTCGATCTCAACTAAAATCGGCCGCGGCTGTAAGAAGCTCTTAGTAAGAGACATTGCAAATCACTCATGCTTTTGACTGAGTTGATCTTTTTTGTTTCTTTTCTTCTCAGTTTTGCTTTTTTAAACTGTCTTTCCCTGTCTCTTTTGTTTTTTTTTTTTTGTGTTTTCTATTTCTCGAGAAATAAAAAACAAATTAAGTCATAAAAAATAAAATGGAGGGGTGGGGGGACAACTGCCATCTACGCATAATTTGAAATTCGGAGAAAGCAAAGAGCGATATAATTTTTGATTTAATTTTCGAAAAAGATTAATCAAAAGGTGCTTTAGGAAAAATTAAAACGAATTATGAAATTTTGCAATTGTCGACAAATTCTCGATTTTTATGGTCAGTTGCTCTTAAGGTGCCCCTTAAGTCGAAAGGCAATTTCTCCAAACAGGTGTTCTCGTGACAGAGGAAATAAACAGACATTGACAGTTCCTGCATGGAGCCTAATAAAATGAAACACAAACAACGATAAAACTTATCTCGCCCTGTACAAATAGCAAAATAGACAGTTTCCTTTGCTCCTTAAGTGAAATGATTCTTAGCGTTCAAAACTAAAAGGTTTACATCAAAATCCACTTAGCTGCCAACCGGAATTCTAACACATAAATCCTAATAATCATAAAACGAGAAAACGATTGGCTTTAACAAAAACGTTCACTAAAAATAGTTTAATATTAGCATAATAGTTTCCACATGCCTCGTCACTGTTAATTGAGGTTTTATCTTTCTTTTTCAATCCCGTACATCAATCGAATTTGTTTCTGGTGTAGGTTTTTTAAGTGAAGTCGATTGTCTACATCAGTTTGTTATGTTGGGTTACGATGGTTCAAACGTGTCGAATAGAAGAAGAAGAAAGTTTATTAATT
>NC_142526.1:19566073-19638573 GCF_964205215.1 Stylophora pistillata
ATAAAACGACTCCACCACCACGAGCGGTGCCAGGTCGTCGTGAAACATGATGAAATGAATAGCCAGTAGGACATAGATCACGAATAATAAAATCATTATCAATCTCTGATTGCAACCATGTTTCTGTGACAGCAAGTAGATCAATGCAATGTTCAGTAACAAAGTCTTTGATAAGATGAGTCTTGTTGTTTACCGAACGAGCATTTATAAGGCAGAAATGAACAGGGCAACCACCGGTGCATTTCTACTTTCCATTCGTTTGCATGATATTATCGTTAAATTACAGTGGTTTGAACAATTGGAAGTACTCCGGGAATATGCAAAACTTGATCGAGAACTTGGATGGGAAACCAAAGTTTCAATATTATGTGAGTAGCTCCTTCTTTTCTCCTGAACCAGCTTTCCAGCTCTAGATCCCCTATATTTTCCCGGACGTACTCTGTCAGCTTTCTCAGCACGATACTTCCAATTCCGAGGTCAGTTCCATGCAAACACATCAAAATGCAAAGGGTACAAACGCAACAGGTCAGTACAGTCGTATACAAAACGATGAACCGAAGATACAGACCGAATGCCAACACGTGCAACGTCACAACTCGATTTCGCTGAGTAATCTCCTTGAGTCAGCGACGAACTGTGAGTAGAAAGCAGAGAAATAAAGGGACCTGGATTAAGTTCCACATCCATGCAGATTGTAATATCAGTAGTCGAAGGAAGGTAGATGCAAGTAGCCATGTTTACTCCACGAAAACAATGAACGACCAGGAAGGTATTCAGGCTTAAAGCTCCTCTCTTAATTCGAATGAAACTCCGAAAACTTGTATATCCATCAGTAAAAGCATAGGCATTACAATGGTAGTCGTCAAGCGGGAAATACTTCAGTAGAACAAGTATAAATACAAATTTCAGCGGAGCAAATAGAAACGTGGCAGCCATGTTGGCACTTTACATTCTCCTATAATATCATTATGGTCACAAGGATAAAGGAAATGATCACGAACTAAAGAAACCCTTGGTTGTGAAACAAGTCCTCTTTGTCAGCGCCTTAGGAAATGTATAGAGAACAATATAAAGAATATTTACACTGAGTTGGATGTAAAGGGCTAACAAAGACTTTCTTCAGGATGTTGACCAAAAAAAATATGAAGAAGAAATAATGTTGATCAACTGAACGAGAATGAAACCCACGGCAATGCAGCCAGCATCAAAGAGGAACGCAAATTCAAAATCGTTCACATTCTGAACAGACATTTTAATGATGGGATGTACATAATGAACGAAAAGGCTGCAATTTACTTTTTAGTGCAAGAAATACAGCTTATTATATTTGAAAAGAGCAGGTCATGACCAGTTTTATGATATTAGCTAATCATATACTATCTAGATGATTAGGAATCTTTCATTTGTCGTGATCGACAAGTTTCATTAGTCAGAGATGAAATTATTCAAATGCCTACCATAATCATTATTTTATGATATTTGCATTTTTGGCAAGAAATTTCACCCTGATTCCTTTGTTAAACAAAAGACTTATAAAACATAATTACAACGTCCCTTTTCTATTCCAAATATAATATCTGTAGTTTCTTAACAACAGTAACCTTTTGCTCTAGGTGGAGCGCAATAATACTTATTTTAATCAAGAGATCGAAGGTACACATAACAAAAGCAATCTATTGTAAAATCATACTCTTTAAAACAAACTGGTTCACAAAAAGATTGACTCAGGGCACAAGCTGTTAGCAAACTGCGAGAGAGGAAAAAAGATAAACGCGCTTTTAATGGCTTTTAATTTATTTATAGCTAGATGTTTGCATGGAAACAAAAAAAAAAGTCGTTCTTTTGATCAACAAAACACCGCAAGAAACCAGTATGGAAGGAAATATGTCCACTGTAAAGTTTCGTTTTGTTTTATCAGTCCCAACTATTGCAATTAAGATTAGTCCGGCGGCGGAGAATCAACCCACTCTTTTTTCATTTGCATATATTTTTAGCTGCTCTTTGTCAACATTGGGAATTTTATTTTTATTATTTTCTTTATGATTGGTTTTATGATTTCTTTATATTTTTGACCCACGGGTGTGTTTGTACCCCTTGGCGAATTCAAAGGACATTTTCCTAAAATTCTTCCTCTTTTTCAATTGTAGCTCACTGGTGACTGATACAAATTGATGGTATCACGAATGGTATTTAGAACCAAAAAAATAAGCTCTTTTCAGATTTTCATCAAGCTATCCTAAGCATATTCAACTAACGCTCGACTGACATTTGTTTTAATTACTAGGAACGTCAACAACAGAACACATCAACGCCACCCGCCGGCGAAATTAGTCTTGGTTTAATTAGCAAAGAGCTTGCATTCAAAATGCGGCTGTTGGCACACACATTCGATCGGCGACGCTGCAACTAATGACGACAACAACCCAAGAAGGTTGAAAGGCTAGGTCTTTCACTCACTGAGTCTTATATTGTCTAAAACACGTTCCGCATTTGCTAAAAATTTGGTATTATCTTTTAATTTGCAATAATTTCGGAATAACTATGAAGTGTAGTAGTTTAGTTCTCGTGTCAATGTATATTACGATTTTCGTGGAAATGAACGTTCCACTTGTTAACCCTGAAATAGCATTTCCTTCTCTTGGTGGCGACCCTCATCAACAATTTTTGGAGTTAAGTGGTACGTATCAGAATGACGGTTTAGGGATATCTTAAAGGCGCGGGCTTAGGCGCCGTGAAAGCCTTTCGTTTTGATTTCAAGTCTTCGCTCTCTGTAAATTCTTAAATGACAGCTACCCCTGTAATGTTCAATTTCTCAATTTATTCAGTCACTATAATGTAAGAATTGACTCTAATTTTTGATTTTGTTGAAACAATTTGCCATTTAAAATGTGTTGATGTAAATTTTGTTCACGATAACTTGTATCCTCTCCTAATTTAGAGTCGGATCACCAAGATTTCGTGGTGAATTTTAAAAGTGAAACTATCAGCCTTAAAAACCTGACAAAGCTATTGCGTCACCATAACGTTACTCTACCGCAAGAGGAGAAATATCTTCCTGAAGTTCTGAAGCAGAAAAATGCTTCAGAACAATCGTGCGGAGGCAGGTGCTTATTGGAAGAAAGAGGAGACGCAAAAAAGTGCTTCTGTGACAAGGCTTGTAGAGAACTCGGTGATTGCTGCTTGGACTTCTATTCACGGTAATACAACTTGTTTTTCGTTACTGGGTAACATATCTAGTCATATATTGTTCGTCACAACCTTGACAGCAATAAGTTGTATTTCAGTCATCGATTGATCGGTCAATTAAACTCCAAAAATCTATATCAAGAGTTGGTTGTGCATTTTGCGCTATCAGTAATAATTTTGTCGAAACTGTGAAGATAAATTCAGCAAACGGGATGCAACTGAACTCCCTCAAATTGCGTTCATGAAAGATTGAGTCTGCTCTAAAAAATCCGAAACATAATTTTGTTACGCGGCTTGCAGAAAAGGGTGTTTTCAATTTTATGAATTGTAATGAAGTTGTTATCGAAACAGAAAAAGAGAAATTATCGCTTTTCGCTTAAACTGGTGTATCCAATTACTTGTTGACCGTGCGATGTTCTTTGGAGGGCTTCGTATAGTTTTATAACTCGTTATTAGTTTTTAAGTTCAATTAACGCTATTTAAGTTCCTCAATTTTGAAATTTTTTTTTCCACTGGCTTTACCGTGAACGTCACCATTTCGTCTTAAGCAAATCGAAAAATTAGCCACAATTTTTCAAGTCCGTCGTTAACCCAACAACTCCTATTATCATTCGATGGATTTTCCCCATTTTCATTGGCTGGGAGCCCACCACGTGACCTGCAAATAACTGCCTACAAATAATGGTCTGCATATGCGTACTACCGTCTAACTCCGTTTTTGTTGCAAATAATATTCTGCTCATGCGCAGTAGTAACCACGCTCTTGTGGTCGCTGTTGTGTGTAAACATTATCAGAATCGTTGAACAACAAGAAGACCGTAACAACCATTACGGCAACCTCTTCGATTCCTGTTGCTGAGAGTGCACCGCAACCACTTCTCACAGCCTCTCAGGAAGAGCATATTCTAAATGAGCTAAGTATCGCGAGCAATCTAACACGCAGCAGACTGTTAATAATTTTTCCAACTGCACTTTCAACTTTTAAAGTGAACTTTCAGAGTTTGTGTTAAAGCTAATTTATCAATGAATACATTTTCCCTTTTTTTTTCTGATTTCAAATCCTTGAAATTACCTTTAGGAACTGGCAAAGCAGTGTAGGGTATTACATATTTTCTACAAGTAAAGATATTTCGCTACACTACAATATATCTTAACAATACCAAGTCCTTAAGCAGAAGTCCGGCTGTTTCTTGAATAGACAAGGGGGAGTAAATGACGACAAACATCGATGCCACCGAGACTCTCCTAGTGGGTTTATAAACGGGAGAAAAATAATAAAAAAAGCCTACCTCAGTGCTATCAGTTGAAATGGATAACTACGAAGAACGCGAATTCAGTTAGCAAAGATCACTACTCTCGTCTCTAGTTGTTCAGTCTTGAACATAATCAGAAACAATAATTATTAAGTGTTTAGAATAGCATCAAGTGTCAGTAGAACTTCTTTTGGAGTTAAAATATAACAATATCAATATAAGGGGAGACCAAGTTTGCTTCCGACCGACAAAAATTAAAAATATGAACGCTTTTGTTATTAGATGTGATCTACGTCCCAGAGGACTCTTGACTCCAGAGGCTACGCCACTGCAGAACGTGACCTGTGGAGATGTCAATGAACCTCGATGGTACGGTGTAATCATGAAATCTTCCTGTAGCCTTTCAGAGAGTACAGTCAGTGAAGATTGCAAGGCTGTGGAGAAGTTGAATATGACGGTACGAAGCGAACTTCCCGTGTTTGGATGGAAGCATAATTTTACATACAGGAACATTGCTTGTGCCAAATGTAGCGGTGAAGAGAACGTGGCTTTCTGGGATCTCCAAGTAGAGTGTCAAGGTGAGAAATTAGGTTCAAATGGGTCGGACATCAGTGCAGTTAGGACGTTTGTCATGGATGAAGGAAGAAAGTGTTCTTGGGAATACGATACATCGTCTTACCAAAAGCGACATTGTGTATTGCAAGATACAATATGCAGAGCTAATAAACAACCCTGGATGTCTGTAGTAACAGACCTGTGTTCTTCGTATTCTATGCCCTTTTCATTTCATCATAGAAGGATGTTATTCACATACAGGAACCCTCATTGCGCGCTTTGTGATCCTGAAGGACAATTCGAATCAGACACTGCTGGCGGGGGGATGCCCCCGTGGTCAATCATTTTGGACGTCAGCGGAAACTTTAGGAATCCTGGAACACCAAAGACTCCACAGCCGACTGGAGCAATGACTCAGAGCTTAAACGTTACTGCGGAGATGTTACACTGTACCTCTAACAGTAGTCACTGTAACATCACTGTTGGTGGGAAAACTTGCAAAGCATTTGTTCTCGTGAAAAATCAAACAGCACAGATGAACGACTCCTTGAAAAAAAATCCTGTAAAGATAATGCAATTGAATGGGAGCACTGCATATGTTTTGTGTCCAGATGATGAAGTTACTCACGATTCCAACCAGGATTTCACAGTTCTAGTTTATCTCACTTTAATTGGTTCAACTCTGTCAGTCATTTCTCTGTGTTTTCTTCAGCTCGTTTACGTGTTTTTCAAAGAGCTAAAAAATCTGCCTGGAAAATGTCTTGTCAACATCTGTGGGGCATTACTGTGTTACCAAATAATTTTTTTCGCCTTGGAAAAGGCGAATGAAGTGGACGCTCTTTGCAAGGCAGTTGCCATTTCTCTTCATTTCTTCATCCTTGCTGCATTTTCATGGATGAGCGTTATGGCTTTTAATACAGCAAATGCCTTTACCGTTAAAGGTGAGTCAACAACATTGGTTACGTCCCTGAAACATTACTGAACCCGTGCACGAGCATTAACGGAACATTCTAAAGAGCTTAGTGGCCCACTGGTTCTTGTCATTGATCTATTTCTGAAGCAGGTGCGACAAAGAGCACTGCTTCTAACTGCTCTTAGCAGGGACCGTAGTTCATCGCTGTCGCCTTTCAGCATTTCGTCAAATTTCCGACAGATTGCTTGTCCCCTTTATACTCTTGTAAACATAGGTTTAGGGAGATACTATGAATCAGATCTGTCGATCTTTGGTACAGGACGCCAACCACTTGGCTAACAAGCTCACAACTAAGCAACCCATATGTTAATATATTTCACCCACTAATGCGTTTAATCACGTCTGACTAAAGAGATCAGTCATTCTAATTTTGGTACAAATCGCTATAAATCAAACCTCATGTATTTTTTGTTAATTTCCGCAGCAGGCAACGTAAGGAGACAGAGTTCGAACCAGAGGAAGACCTTCATCAAGTATTGCATTGTGGGATGGGGACTTCCCGTGGTTGTAGTTAGTTTATGCACTGTGCTTGACTTCACAGGATCATTTCATGTCGGATATGGTTTGTACTGACAAGTCTTGAACTTAAAATAGTTACATGTACTGTTTCCCGTTGATAAGCAGAAATAGGAGGTTCAATTCACTTCCAACAGCCATGTTTACGCCAACATATCCTTATAATATTGTTATTAGAACACCCGACTAGTATCAGGGAGACACGGGTTCATGTTCCGTCGTATTTATGAATGTTTTCGGGCTTTTCTTCAACAATTGCAGCTCACCTACGAGGATCGATCATTGTTTTACTTAATCTCAACCCGCAGGTCAATTGAAATTGATTTCATTGCAAATTGTGATCAGCATATCATCGTTGACAAAGTTTTGCTATCCTCATTGGGCAAACTTGCTTTTCTAACCAATTTTAAGAAATAAGTTAAACGAGTAAAATTTCTCCTTGTATTTAATTGACAGGTAAATCGAAATACTGCTGGATATCAGACAACACAGCAGTGATTGTTGTTATGGTTACCCCAGTGAGCCTTGCTGTGGTTTTTAATATAACTTGTCTGACGAAAAATCTCTATGACATCCATCAGTTACAAAAGGTATGTATTAGGACGAATACGTCTTGATGAGGGACTTAATAAAACAACTGTTTGATCTTAGACTTAAGGATTGTGGGAGAGATTCCAGAGTCAGAAAGTAGCATTAAAAATTAGAAGGCATAATGCTCAAGGTCTTCAGTACAGAAACCCGTTTAGAATTTACAATACGTTCGCTTTGGAATTTTCTTTAACATTTCTTTTGCATATTTTTCATTTGCTAGTTGAATAAATCAGAAAAACTTTTGTTCGTTTGTGTTTTTTGTTAACCTTAGGGTGCCAGTCTAGCAGCAAACAACTCCAAGGCTTCTCTGATCCTCATCTGTATCAAGCTGACCACAGTCATGGGTCTGACCTGGGTACTGGGACTTGTTGCTAATTGGAAACAAACTGAGTTTCTTCACTACCCATCCACCCTGATGAACAGCATGCAAGGTGCTTTTTCAAGTTTAATTTTTGAAGTACTAAGGAACACGCGTGTGCGTACGTGCGTGCGTGTCTGTCTATAGTCTATTCAAATTTTCCCAAAAATAAATGACTTCTGCAGAATGATTCGATCATCAAATTTAGTAAAGCACGAGGGAGCAGTTGTTAGATGATGGTACTCCAACAACATTATTAGCCTAGCGCAATCCTGATGAAATTAATTATTTGTGGAAAAATTACGAAAATGGATACGTCGCCAATTAAATTTTCTCAAGCAAGCGATTGCTTCCGCTGCGAAAGGGAGAGAGGCTACAGCCACCTATGTATGAAATATCTCAAGCAATGTTAAATAAAAAAAAAAAATTAATATCGATTATCGAAAATAATATAAGTTAAGAGTGTTCGAGACCAACGTGAACAAACAGTGTACCGACGCGATATTTGATCTGATGAAGTGCCGCGACGTTTAATTTATTTTAACGCGTGAAACATGCTGCCTCCATTCGTGAGCGACGCTCATACAGCAAACATCACTTCTTAAAAAGTAAAAATTAGAAACTTAGAAAAAGAAGAAAGAGAGGATTTAAGAAGATGTTCACAGTAAAACAGAAACATGCTAGAAAAAAAATGAAAAGCTTTGTTAATTAGGAAAATAGATTATGAGGCTGTTTTGGAGAACGAAAAGTCCTGCCAAATGCACTTTTTGTAGTTAGTTGCATGAACAGGCGCATTCATTCCTGGTAGCCCCGCTTATTAAAGGGACGTCACAGTGCCCCACCTACCCTATGGCTTTTTGCTTTTGCTTTTTACTTCGACTTTCCACAAACATTTAATGATAATTAAATTTCTGATGATCGATTTTTTATGAATTGTGTTTCAGGGTTTTTTATCGCATTGTGCTTCACTACTTCAAAAATAGTACGTGGACTGCTCAAGGAAAGCTTTAAAAAAGGGCTGAAATGTGCCGCTGAACCTCAGTTAAATAGCATTCAAGACCAGAATACATTCAGAGATGGTAATACATCTCCGGATTTTAACAAATTTTCTCTGTCTTCCGTGTCGACAGAACAACTGACAAAGCATCATTCTTGACGATCTCACAACACCATGAAGCAGTATGAGCTTTGGAACTGTTTCTATACACAAGAAAACAGTTAATTCCCAAACTGAAGTTGGTTAAAAAGTCTTAGAAGTAGAGTTTGCATTTTACCAATGATGAACAAACAAGATCAAATAGGCATGATAGATTGAGATTTTCTTTGACCTACCCAAAGGCTTTAGGGTTATCTCTGCAACCTTCTATAAAGACAACCTCTCTACACGCAGAGGGAGACGCCTGCATGGCAACGCGCAATTAGAATCAAATGTTACATAGTGTGTACGTTAGGAAACTGTTACGTCCAATGTTACATGGCACTTGAAAAGGAGATTTACAAAATTACATTGTTCAATTGTAAGCAAAACTGATTAAGGTTGCCTCCAGGCTGACCTTACAATAATTATCACATTCATTATTCAGAATAAGCAAATTTAATAACAAATCTAATGCGTTTGTTACGGTTCTTTTATATCCAAATAAAAAGTTGTCTAACATGTCATTTGAAGACGTCTGTCAACAAGCCAGTGGTCTTTTACCTTTCAAATCCACTGCAGACCTGATTATCCATCGTCTGTCTCTGTCCTGACTCCGCGCAAAACTTCACTGAAGAACTTACAAAGCGCAGAAAAATAACACCAGCTCATGGTTCTTGTACAGTTTGATTGGAAAATATTATGATTTAAAGCAGAACCTTCCTTCCTTAAGCACGTGACAAACATAATGACTACACATGGTTGACGTACCCATGCATGTGATTGATAAAGGCAATCAAACAGTATTCTGAAAGAGGTTTGACCATGCATTAAAACACCACAGCATTTGAATTTTAACCATCTCGCTAGGTGGTTATCAAACAAGTTATCTCATAGCAATACATTTATCCACACAAATAACAAGACAGAGGCAGCGGAGCGTCTGAAACTTGGGGTGGCTCATCGTACACAATCATCGTACACAACCATCGTACACAATCATCGTACACAATCATCGTACACAATCATCGTACACAATCATCGTACACAATCATCGTACACAATCATCGTACACAATCATCGTACACAATCATCGTACACAATCAGCGTACACAATCATCGTACACAATCATCGTAGGATCATTCACGGTTTCCGGGAAACGAGCCCAAAAGCACCTGATCAAAAACGACCACGATTCCTCGTTTTGCCAAGCTTCGACATACGAGCCTCGTTTTTCCAATCGAGCCTCGATTTTTCAATCGTGCCTCGATTTTGCAATCGAGCCTCGATTTTGCAATCGTGCCTCGATTTTCCAATCGAGCCTCGATTTTCCAATCGAGCCTCGATTTTCCAATCGAGCCTCGATTTTCCAATCGTGCCTCGATTTGGGAGGGAGCCTGGGGTGAGCGAGAGCGGTCATGTTCTGGAAAAATTGTCGAGTTTAATTTGTGAACTGGGGAAGTTTTCGAGGAAAGAAATAAAGAAAAAAGGGAGAAAGAAAGAAGGAGAGTAAGAAAGAGAAAAAGAATGAAACACCATATTCTGGTCGAACTGCAAATTTCCTAAAATTCCAGAGATTATGTGGTTCGCGCCATATGAAAAAGACAAGAAAGAAAAAAACAAGAAAATAACAAGATCAATGAGAGTTCTTATCAGTTAAAGAAAAAATTATAGTCTGCCTTTCGTAGACATTCCATCTTTTTTTAAAAAAAAAAAAAAAGCGAAAAGAATACGAACGAGAAATAGCCCGGCATCGAAACTGGATTTTTGGGTGGTCACTAACACTTCGCCTTTTTTTTTTCTTTTTTCCACAGTTTAGGTATATTTGAGTGATTCAGCTTTCTTTCAGTTTTCGTTCATCTTTCTTTCCTTCGTTTATCATTAACACAGTACGTTTCATTTTATAGTTTAACAACTAAAAGAAGTCGTGAAGCTCTATTTCATGCTATCATTATTATTATTTCTTTCGTGGCACAGATTAAAAACAACGTTGGGGTTTAGCTTTAATAGTATTAGTTAGTATAACGTAATGTGTTTGCAGATCTGTTTTCTTTTCTCCTAAATCTTTAGGTTATAGCAGCATCCTTTTCCGATCGCGTGTCGCTAAAGTGCCTTCTACAAGAACCTTCTACAGTCCTCCAACCCACGGTAAGTTCTTCTACAAGCTCCAAGCAATCTTGGACGATCTTTGGTTGAAAATATTCAACATTATGATCATGGATGACTTTGACTCCAATATCAAAACAAGTATGGGGAAGCGCTTGTTAAAAGTGGCTAAACATTTTGGTTTAGAGAATGTGATTGAAGAACCGAGTGGGATTACGGAATCTTCAAACACAACCATAGACCTGATCTTTACATCCAACAAATCCAAGGTGAAACTTGCAAGCGGTCATGACCCAGGGATTTCTGATCTCCATCTTGAATATGCTTTGGTGAATTTGCGAAGGCAAAAGTCAAGTCCTGTGATTAAATAAGTGACTTCTTTTAAGAGCCTTAACTCTGACCATCTCAGACAGGACCTCGATTCATCACCCTGGAGTATTTGTGGAACTTTTGATGATGTGGGTTATGTTGCTTGGGCCTGTGAGTATTTGTATAAATACATAATGAATGAGCGTTTAAAATCCTGTAAAGTAAAGGTTCGCACCAATGGACTGAAGTGGATGAATAGCAATATCATCAAGGAGATGAATAGGAGATATGTCTTGTTAAGAAAAGTTCAAAGGAACCCAAGTGATACAGATGCATGGAAACGGTATAGCAAAAAACGTAATCTTGTAACTAAGATCACGAGAGAAGCTGAAGCTGAATATTGGAAAGTTAAATTTTAAAGTGCAAAGAGCTCAGGTGACTTTTGGAGGTTGGTACGCCGGTGAAATGCATGGCAAATCAAAAGGCAATGTGAGTGCAATTAAAAATGAGGATGGAATTATTACAATAAATTTTAAACACAAGGCTGACAGTTTCAATGACTTCTTCTCTAAAGTTGGTGAGAGGCTTGCAAATGATATTCTAACAGATACCAGTGGTAATGAACATCAGCACATTTACCAAATTACACCTACTATTGAGCCAGTACAACTTAACGTCCACAAGATTAAAAGGGTTATCGATAAAAGAGTTAAGCCTGGAAAAGAATGTGGCCCTTACAACATTACCTCAAGGGGACTCAAACTTGAAGGAGATGCTGTAGCAGTTGGCCTGTCTTATGTGATGGAAGTAAGTTTAAAATTCCCAATTTACCCTCCTCGATGGAAGCTGAGTAAAGGGAAAGCTGTAACCAAAAAGTTACATAGCTCTTGAAGAGGTGACTTTAGGCCTATTTCTCTATTGTTTATTCCTAGCAAAGTGTACGAGGGCATAACAGGAGATTCCATTGACTGCCATTTTAACAAGTCCAACAAAAGCCAGTGGATTTTTAAAACTGGCAGGTCAACAGAACTCTTAATGCTGCACCTGACTGAAGTTTGGAGACACGAACTGGATAAAAACAAAACTGTGGGGGTACTGTTTATAGACTTTAAAAAGGCATTTGATTACATTTGTCATAACACGATGGCCCTCAAACTCCAAGCCTTTAGATTATCAGGGAACCAAAACAATCTGATTGAAAATTACTTATCTGAGAGAAAACAGTTTGTTGAGGTTAAGGGGCAAAGATCTAATGAAGTGACCGTCAAGTTTGGCGTACCCCAGGGACAGTACTTGGCCCCAGGCCTTTTAGTATTTACGTCGATGATCTGCCTGAAGTGCCTAGTTGTGGAAAGATGGAAATGTTTGCTGATGACACAACTCTATATTGTATAGGCAATTCCATTGATGATGTCAACCTTAAGATCCAAACTTATTTAACTGATATAGCTAAGTGGTGTAACAGGAACGTTTAACAATTCATCCCGATAAAACTGAGGTTATGCTTCTTACCCGTAATGCTTTCATTGGTCCTTTAAGACCAGTCAAACTGGTTGGTCATGCCATTAACTTTGTCAACAAGTCATACTATCTTGGGTTTATGATTTACAAGAAGTTAAGCTTGGACCCCACATCAAAGATCTATCAATATCTATGGTCAAGAAGGTAAAGCAACTGCGCAGGTTCAAAAGCCCTCTCTCTCATATCTTGGAGTCCATATATTTTAAGGGAATTTTACCAAGCATCACTTATGGAATTTTTTGTATGGGGTAAGCAAAGTTATGTGTTTTAGAGAAAATTCACCTGAGGGCTGCCAAGGTTATCTTCAAACAACACGGAGGTACTAATTCCCAATCAGTGATACCGTCTTCTTAGAAATCCATAAGTTATTTCTATAAGATGAGGCTCCTTTCTCTGACACACAAAGCTTTTTATGGGATCAATCCTGAGCAGGTTGTAACAATTATTAGGAAAAGTCCAAATATACGAAATATGAGGGACAATTTAAAACTAACTCTGGAGCTACCAAACTCTAATGTTGGAAGACTGTCTTTTAGACATAGGTCTGCAATAGCGTGGAATTCTTTGCCTCGTTCAGTTAAGAACGTAGAGGATAATAAGAGATTTAAGAACAAACTCCGTTCTCTTTCAACAATTATTGAAAAGATATCTTTTAATCAAACTGCTCTAGTTGGCAACAAGGATTTGGTAAATTGTAAATATTTTTAGGAATTTTATCTTACTACCTCTATTGAAATTTATGCTAGGATTATAAACCAGTTTGAATCACTACTCACATTTTAATTTATGGTAGGATTTTTCTACTTTTTTTTGTAATTACTTTACTTAAATAGAAGCTAGATTTGTCGCAGGTCCACATCAGCTTAATGCTGCCAGTAACCAACCTGCGTTACCAAATAAATTATCTATGTATGTATGTAGGTATGTATCAACTATTGTGTTTTCACACTTGTGTTCTCGTCTCTTGAGCATTAAGGCTCTAGAAGAATCCTTTTTCAATTTATTGATCTTGCAGCATGCCGCTAAATTGCCTTTTGTAAGATTTGTTTCGCAAAACAGTATTTTATACACAAAGTTTTTGTCACTATCACCTAATGCTTTTTCTCACTTGAGTTCCTTTTCCTTGAGTCTTTAGGCTCTAGCAGAATCCTTCAGTTTCAATGTATTGATCTTGCAGCGTGCCGCTAAAGTGCCTTTTGTATGATTAATTTTTGTTGGAAAACAGTATTTTGAATGCACAAAGCCTTTGTTACTATGACCCATTGTGTTTTCTCACTTAAGTTCTTTTTCCTCGGGTCTTCAGGCTCTGGCAGAATTCTTTTTCAATTTATTGATTTTGCCACTAAAGAAGACAGTAATTTTAAATAAACAAATCTTTGAAATAGGTCGATCTGCGAACTTCCTTAGGTTATAGCAGCATCCTTTTCCGAGTTATTGATTTTGCAGCGTGTCGCTAAGTTCCTTTTGTAAGATTTGTTTTTGAAAACAGTAGTTTTTAAAACAAAAAGCCTTTGTTACTATCAACTCGTGTGTTTCCACACTTCTGTTCTTTTCCCTTGAGTATTTAGGCTGTAGCAAAATCCTTTTCAATTTATTGATCTTGCAGCGTGCCGCTAAAGTGCCTTTTGTAAGATAAATTTGTGTTGGAAAACAGTATTTTTTAATACACAAAGCCTTTGTTACTATCACCTAGTGTGCTTTCTCACTTGAGTTCTTTTTCCTTGAGTCTTAATTAAGGCTCTTTCAGACTCCTTTTTCAATTTATTGATTTTGCCTCTAAAGGGCCTTTTGTAGCTTTTATTTTGGAAGACAGTATTTTTCAAATAAACGAATCTTTGTTTTAGCATCATTTCTTTTTTTGGGGCTTGAGTCCTAAGGCTCTTCCAGAACCCTTTATCAATTCGCACTTTGGCGGCATACTTTCAATTCTGTTTGCCGCTAAAGTGCCTTTTGTAATATTTATCTTTTCATTGTTAATTAATTAAAAGCTTTGTTGTTATTACTTTGTGTGTTTGGAGACTTATGTTAATAAAGACATGTCTGTTTCAATTCATTTTTTTAGCATCTTGTCACTACAGTGCCATTTTAGTCTCCCATTTCCCTCTTCAGTTTGAGGACTCCGTTTCTTTAGGAAAACTGAAGACTGACCTTATATTATCAGCATCTTTTTTTTGCTCGAGTCTCTAAGCACTAGCAGAATCCTTTCTTTTTTATTTAAAAGCTTGCCGCTAAAGCGCCTATTGTAATTGTTATCTTTTCAAAGCAGCATATTTTAATTAAAAGCTTTATTATTACTTGTTGTGTTTGCAGATCTACGATTATAAAGACAATTCTTTTTCAATTCATCGTTTTAGTATTGTGTCGCCAGTGCCTTTTTAACTTAAACAATTGTTTTCAAAATTAGGTTTTCTCTGGCAGGGGTACACACCCAAGAAGCAGAATCCGCGCGGGCCAATTTGAAGGCTCCAATTAAGGCACGGCGTGGCATAGCACGTGATGACCTTCAGTCGTACCTTGATGATAGGATGTGGAGGCAATGGCGAGGTCTAGATAATGTGATTGGTAATTTTTTGCCTGTTTTAGCCTCGCAATACAGTAACTACGTAATTTAGGTTAATTTAGTTTTTGAGGCCAGGAACAAGGCGATAAAGAGTACAGTGGAATTCCGATTTCTTAAACTTCTAATAAACATAAGAGCAAGTTAAATCAATCAAAGTCATCAAAGGCTGCGAAAAAATCGGACAAAGAATTCAGTGCAGTTCGTCTTGGGGTAAAGAAACCACTTTCGGTAAAGTTATCGGGAGGCTCGAGAATTTGAAGGATCGGGGAATATACAAATGCCTCAGAAACTACTTTCAGAAAATTATACTACCTAATAAATTATAATCACCAAACTCAAACTCCTTGAAATTTGTTGTGATAGCAGGCTAGCTCGTGAATCGCGAGTGTGTGATTAATTTTTTAATTTTCATTTTTTTTTGTAACGCCTGTCTCATTGACTCCCTTCCGACAATGAAGTTGATTGGTATCAGCTTTCTTAATCATTTTATTGAGCGATGGCTGGTTGATTTTTCCACCTCCCACCTTCTTCCTTTTCCAAACCACTGCCAGCGGTTTTTTCTTCTTTTGCGTAATCGAAAATTAAGGAATAAAGAGCTGTGCGAATAGACTTAAACCCCTAACTAACGCCACTTCTTGAGTGGTTCGGGAACGCTCAAAACCTTTACTTTACACAAAAGTGATGTGTGATAGCGGAAATAGTCTTTTGGTATATTACTCCACTGGGCCCCCCCAACAATGAAGTTGATTGGTTTCGGTTTTCTTATTCACGTGCCGGACTCGTGCTTTTAAGGCAGAACAAAAAAGGGCCTGTTCGTTTGGATTTCATCAATAAATCACTTGACTGAATTGACCAAGGATATTCGAACATGGGAGATTCAGGCGATTCCAGCTCTGGAAGCGATTGCGGGTCACCTCAGCCGATAGCAAAGTCAACGAGTAAAGTGTTCGTATGGCTGAAGGGAAAGGCGAAGTGTACACCGCGTGGAAATCCGTGGGTACTGCTGAATCGCGAGGGTAGAGTGAAAGACATTAAAATTGGAGGCAACTATTCGAGTGCAAAGATAAAAGAGCTGGTCAAGGAAAATTTTGCTGGACTTGCGGCTGTTGACTTGGATAGGTAGGTTAAGTACCAAAGCACTTTATCCCGCATGCAGGTTGTTTGCATTGAATACTGAATGTAAACTCAGAAGTGTGTGGTCACGTAAAACCCAGGTAGAGCAAAACAATTCAAATTTTAGCCACGCGACAAAGGATTCAAAATTTACCACTTATCCTTTAGCTATTTGCTTCGGATCATTCATTAAAACCAAAGTATGAGCAGTGAACTTGCTACGAATGTAAGGCCTGCAATGGAGTTAAATGTGCACGTAATATATAAAAACAGCACCTTTTATAACACGTGTAAGGTTGGGCCGAAATTTAGCCTGATCCACCCCATTTAGAGTCATTTCACGCAACGTCATCAAAATTAAAAAAGAAAGGAATCATCAGTCGTTACTCGAAGACTTACATTTAAACGGATTTTCAGTTTGATCAGAATACTTATCGCTCTAAACTACGCACAGATCTCAATCTTACCGAGACTGTTTCGATATTTAACTTTTTTTATCTCTTCTATTCTTGACTTTACCTGTGCAATGGTTACACAGTGAAAACAGGCAATTGGTAAAATTATTTAATTAAGGAAAGCAGGAATCTCAACTAGAATTTCCAGATTGACAGGAGGCTAATCATTGAGGCGGGGGGAGTGGGTAAAGGAGTAGAGGGGAATATGGACTGGAATATTACATGCCAAACAAGTCTAGAAACTTATCATTGATCATCTCTATTTAGATTTGCCCCATACTTTATTTACTATTTAGTGAATTCAAATGTTATTTCATATAGCCACTGTAAACTGTACGTAGTGTCGATGTTGAACTTTCCTTTCCATAGAATTCGTCTATACAAGTCTACGAGCCATGGGAGCAAAATGGAAAAAGTTTACAGAGGCATACCAGACGCCAAGGAAATATTTAGAATTTATGGCAAGGGGAGTTCCAATTCCAGGCGCATATACATGGTTTTGCAACACCCGAGAAATGGAGGTTAGTGTAAACTTTAATAATCAATCAAGGGTTTGTGTCATTGCAGTCAGCACCAAAAGATCGCATTGAGTGCATACACATCTGTGTCATGTGACCCATACGTAAAGATAGTAAAAGCCAATTTTGGCAAAGCCACAAGATAACTGTGCTGCAAAGGCTGGTCTTTAGCAAATTTGCATGTTGACATGAATATAACTGTAGTGGAGTAAAATATATGGCTGCAGTACCCACAAATGCCTGTTAGAATTGCAATAACAGCGTTCTGGAAATAACAGCCTCCTTGAAGTGGAAATACATTTTCGCTGCAATTAAAAAGAAAATCACCAGTGGTCTTTGAAAGACAAAAGCAACAACATAACCCAATTAATCTGCTGAGAAATAAATTCATTACCATTGATTGGCCGACTGGCAATAAGGATCTTTGCCTCTTAAAAATTTTCAATATTTGTTTGTCATAGATTTATCAATAAAAAACTAGTAATTCTCGCATCTTTCCACTATTTTAATGGTAATTCAAATGGCTGATTTAAAGTCTTTGTTTTATTTCTCATCTCAGGATCTAACCCTAACCCTGAGTCCATACCAACACCAGGAGTTACCAATCCCAACCATCCTTCCCTTCCCTCTGTTCAGCCCAATTCCAACCCACCCTCCACAAACCAATCCCATCCCTCCCATCACCCTGAGCAGCCCAATTCAGACCCACCATCCACCAACCAATTCCAGCCCTCCATTTTCCTAGCTCAGCCTAATTCTAACCCACCCTCCACAAACCAATCCCAAACCTCCCTTTCCTCTGCTCTGCTCAATTCCAACCCTTCCTCGCTTTCTCAACAATCAACCACTCACCCAAATCCCAGCTCATCTCAAACAAGTGTGACAAACTCAGTCATCCAGCCAGGGACTTCCAGTGATGAAGCAAGGGTGGCAAGTGGTGTTGTTAATCAAGTGGACTTGACATTGCCTACAAGTGAATGTAAGTGTTTGATTGATTTGCACACTAGTTATAAACTTAGTTACTGTTTTTTATTCAATCTTCCATTTGCATCTTGACTGGAAGCAGGTGACCCATCTGCCTGTATATGATTATGATGTGACACAATTCAAAACTGTGTTGTGTTTTTTTTTTTTTGAACAGATGGTGTTTCTGCTTTTGATGACATGGCTACCAGTGACCTCGACAGGAGCTATTTAGCTAGTAACCCAGTAAATGTTGACTCAGGTAATACCATGGTGAATGATTAAAGAGCATCAAAATGCTGGTTTTTTTATTTTTCCTCTATGACCCCTCCCCCCCCCCCCAAAAAAAAAAAATCATGATCTTTGGCTATTGCAGACCAAAAACCCAATCCTGATTGGAATATCTAATAGTTATCTCCAGGGTGGGTAAGGATATTTTCTGAAAAAAGCATGCACATTACACTAGAAATCAAGTTTAAAACTGCAGATAGTTTACATAGATGATTTCAAATTGTATCATGTAATACCATTTATAAGGCAAATTTACAGAGCACTATTAAAAGCCAGTGTTTTAAGTCTTAACACTGAGAAAGTGCCCTAACAAAGTAAGCCAAGTCAGATTTACACATTAGGTATGATGTAAATCAACAATATTTATGTGAGACTGATCAAGAAATTAAATCAAAAAGGAGGAAATTTTTACACCATATATTTTTCTACATTTATTATAGCATGTCATTTAACTGGCACAGAACAGTGGGAAACAGGTATGTTTCTATAAAATGGATTAAAAAACAGATACACTTAAAAAAGCCAAAGTGGGATTAGCTTGAACATAATTTTATTTACTCAGTAATTTAATTGAAAAATAAGAGAGATGAACAATTGGGTCTCCTGTTGATGAAGAATAGGATAATCTTCAGTATTATAGTAGAGTAGAGTACAGTGTGATATAGACAGATAGACTGACTGACTCGTGCAGTTTTGTAGCATGAAGTAATGCACAATAAGTAATGTTCTTGAAATTCATTCAATTTTGTGCCATTACATTTAAGCTGGGGTTGTAGAAGAGGATATGAGTTCCTTAGGAGTTCTGGATCTGAATACTCGAGGTATGTTGGAAATATTGTCAATAATTCAATAATATTTTCAATAATTTATGAGTTCCTTAGGAGTTCTGGATCTGAATAATCAAGGTATGTTGGAATTATTGTCAATAATTTAATGCAATTACATGCAGGGCTCTCCCTGGATGATGACATTAGATAAATTTCCACCAGATACAAAACAATATTCATGCCAAAAGTAGCATTTGAACCTAAAATAGAAAGCTTAACCTTGCTTATACCCTATGTAGTTGTCTGATTCATATTTCAAACTACAGCAAGAGTTGGGGAATGGAAACAAAACAAAAAAAAAACAACAACCCTTAGAAGATTTTGGCACAGGTCCTTAATGGTGACAGTTCAATTGAACACCGTTACTATTTGTAAATAATAATATTGCATAAAACAAATAACAAAAGTGCTAGAAATCTGGAATTGGAGTCTAAAATATACTTGTTATTTCAAGAAGGAAAATGGAAGAAGAGTTTGGAAAAAACCCAACCCTTAGAAGATTTTGACACAGATGTCCTTAAAGGATGACAGTTTGATTGAATACCACTACTATTTGTAGACCACAATATAATAATTTTGTAGTGCAATGGAGTGTGGACAGAGCATGGGATGTGCTTTACTGTGAACAAGTGCTGATGGAGGTGGCATCAGCCCATGAGGATATTCTCCTACCAATCTTTTTGAACTTAACATATGAGGAGGTTTGTGTTAAATAGCGATGTTATGTTTGCCCGGATGGCTTGCAATTTTCAAGGAAACTGTTGTAAATAAATACAGTTAGCATGCCTAGGTGTCAATGTGTTGAGTTAATGAGAAGTAAAATATATTAGCAGTCACATTTGAAATAAAAATAGCCTGTAAACTTTTGTGAAGCCACATTTGTCATATGTCAATTTCACTTGCTGAGGAACAGACCCATTTGGAAAAGTATACTACAGTTACTGTCTGTCAACTTTAATTTCTCTAGGTGACATATAGTCCTAATGCATGCATTGCAACAATGCACTGTGTTGCATCATAACACCAAAAGAAATAACATTAAATCTAACTCTACTTTAATTTATAAATTTGTGTATCTAGATGTGTCACCAGGCCAGGTCTGACCAGAGAAGCATGGTTACAGTGATCCTACAAGAAGGTGACAACATACCTGATGTGATAAGGTATCAATAGTTAATAAAAGGTTATTTTTATCTCTAAAAGCAGGCTGCACTCTGCAGAAACAGCTTCCGATTACACTAAGTCACAGTGACAAAATAAATAGGTTAATATCATAGTTCATAACAGTTAATTTTTCTTATTGAGAGACATATGCATGAACCGTGCCTTTAAACTTTTCTGTGTATATAACTTAAAAACACATGGAGACATCAAAAGTGACCATGCTTACCTGGTGCAATGTGTACCCACATGACAATTTTTTTGTACATAGAAGGTTACTCCAACTGACTGGTTTCTGTGTTTTCAAACATAAATTACATTATAAGATGCAATGAATATATAAAGTTCATATATTTTTGAACTGCGGTATTAGATACGTGTGATGTGCGATCCTCGCAGTAGATAGCGCTACTGCGAGGATCGCACATCACACGTATCTAATACTGCAGTTCAAAAATATATGAACTTTATATATTCATTGCATCTCATTTATCACTTTCACGGGTTTATTACGAATCAACTTAACAGCCTGCTCCCAGTTGGCTTGTTAGCTCAATTGGTAGAGCGCTGCACTAGTATCGCAGAGGTCAGTGGTTCGAGTCCCGTACAGGCCTGATTTTTTTCAGGTCTGATTTTCGCTATTGCATAAATAGCGCTATCTACTGCGAGGATCGCACATCACACGTAAATTACATTATAATTTGAAATACAAACATCACGCTTAAACATCACTCACAAACATCACAAAGGGTATTCAAGATTTTTAATATCCACTGTATGATGCATGCATGCTATATTTCACATTAAGTAGTAAATAATTTTAATTCGTAATCAAATATGTTTATCTCTCTCTTAAATCATCAGGATTCTGAATATTCTACATGGAGTCAATCATGGAAACTTATACTTTTGGATAACTAAAGAAAAATCCAGATCTGGGAGAGAAGGTATTGAATTACTATCCGTGTTTTGGATGTTTACTAAGATACGAGACAAAAAGGTCAAAGTTAAAAAAGTTTCCTAAGTCTTAATGGCTAAACATCAAGATTGTAATGTAATTCTCACACTTTACTAATATTTAAAAATGGATACATCTGAAGTACTGATATTGTGTACTGTAAAGAGTGTGTGCATAGATATGTTTCTTCATTATTAAGGGATGTTGACATCTCCTGTTCCCTTCCAGGATGTACTTATAATAGGGTGTTTTACTTTCTGTAGTACTGAGCATATCAAAATATCCTGTTATCTTCTAGTCTATGTTGTGTTTCCTTATGCTATATTTAGTGCCCCATAACAACCTCTACGCACCAATAATAGATGCAATAATGCCCATAATTGTCAATGTTCTCAAACTCTTCTTACCATTTTATGTTATTTTTTATGACAGTGAAAAGAAAATTTGGAAGTGCAGGGTCCGATTTACTCATAATGGCACCCACAACTTCTCAGCCTATCCTCATAGAGCGTTTTTGTGGTGAGCATTTTAAGAATATAAATAGCCTCAAAATACAATTTGTTGAAAAGGTTGGTAAATGTTAATGAAGGGAATTTTGTATTGATAATAGTAATAAGCTTTTCTTGGCAAATAACATTCAGTTTGGAATGTTTGAAAAGGATCCCATGCCTGCAAGTCAGTCTGTATTCATTCAATTTTAATGTCATCACTATGTGTGGGCACAAGTCAAAACAAACAATAAACACTAGGAAGTTTGAGGAAAAACTCCCATTGCTTTAAAAGCGCTTCCCTTACCTTAAGTCTTATATTAATTTAAAGATAATGTACTCTTTAATTTTAAGGTTGACTTGCAGTCATGTACAATATCCCAAGCCATCATCAGGCACCAGTATACTACCTACATACCAGTTTGACATGCATAAATCTTGCCAATTTTTGGTAAATTGTTTTAATATGTCTTTTTGGCCCCTTTTTAAAAATTGAACATCATAGGTTAATATTGATCTGATTTGACTTAAAGATGGCTGGAAACAAAATTGTTTTATTTTGGATTCTTATAACAAGGAGACAACCTAAAATTAGCAACAAAGGAAGATGTGGTGGGTGCAGTAAAAAGGGCAGCAGATGCTGTGGATGCATTCACAAGGGAATGGTAAGAGGTCTTTAATATTCGATAAGATAAAGGTAGAAATAATTATTTCCAGCTTGTTACCCATTGACAACCTTATGATCTTACAGAAAATTTTCATAAACTCATATAGCTCAAGTCTGATGTGTTATTCATACATCAGATACTAAGCTGTGTCAAACAATGTCTTTTTCACAATTAACAAACATTAAAAAAACCTAGTATGCAAATTATGTGGTTAATATGTTTTGATTATCCAGACAGATGCAGCAAATCAAAGTGAATGCTGGTGAGATTCACCATAAGTTATTCATTGTTTCCAATAGGGAGAGGTTAGAGCAGGATCGTTCACTTAAGAGGGAGCAGGAGAGTGCATTGCAAAAGGAAATAGAGCATGACAAGGTAAATAGCTTTTCCCAAATACTTATATTGCACAAATAATGCCAATATCAATTATGTCAATCATGGCATGATTACCTGTTGCAAACAAACTAAAATAAAGAACACATTAGGAGAAAGTCAGGCAATGAAATGAGGATTATTTTTAGAAGGCTTCCTTTAAGACTTCAGGAGCCAAAACAAGCACCAGCCATCAAAGTATGGCCCAAGTTTCAGAGACATATCCCTAAACAGGAAAGGAAATGAGTGAAATGAAGTGATTCAACATAAATAATACTTGTTACCAAAAAAATGCTATAATTACCACTTTCTCTTTTAAGACTTAGCAGCAGAAATTTCAAGATCTTTTTTCTACATTATCAATGAAATATTACTGAGGTTGTCATGTATTTATTCTGTAAGATTAAAGAATCAAGCAAGATAAGGAAAGCCCGACAAGCCAGAGTTACAGATGTCAGTCGGGAAGAAAAAAAAGAGAAAGTGAAAATCATCCTCCGCCACTCAAACGGCAAGGAAGAGCGCCAGTTCATCAAAGGTGCCTTCTTCCAGGTACATATAAACAATGATACAAATTATTAAACTGTAAATAGCACTTTGGTAAAATTATGTAGACATACAGTGATTGGCAGATAGCTTTTTATAAAAAGAAATCTAACCTTTTTCCTGTTTAAATGATATAGGAAGTATATGACTGGGCAGGCTCCAACAATGCTCTCCCATTACACTTCTCTATCCAAAGAGGTAGGGAAGTGGTAAAACATGGAGACCTCTTGGAGAGACCAGAGGTGCTTCATATTCATGAGAGAGTAAGTAAATAATAATATTGCATAAAACAAATAACAACTACAGTACTAGAAATCTGGAGTTGGAGTCTAAAATATACTTGTGTTATTTCAAGAAGGCAAATGGAATGCCTTTGGTGAATTCAAATTTGTTCAAAATACCCTTTTAATCCTGATTTTTAGAGGTGGTGGAAAAAATATGGCAAATGATATGCTATCTCCTGGTATTTCTTAGCACACAAAATTAATCATTATGAGATACATAATACAAGTATGAATTTTGAGGGGATTTTTGCTTGCATATTCACCAATGTGCCTGCATGAGGTTTGAAAGTCACAGTTGTAAAGTGTTCAAACAGCTACCCTGGTAAATACTGTGGAATTTATGTATTAAACCTTATCTTTGATTCTGTTAACTTGTTTTTTTTTTTTAATCCAGGATGAGGCAGAGATTAAATCCCTTCTGGGATCAGAGGTTAGAAAAAAGTGAATACACATAGTAACAACTTATCTTTGAATGTATGATACAACACCACATATTAAGTAAAGTGTATGCTCGGACTGGTCAATTTGCTGCAAATTATCTGCCTATGAGTGTGTGACATGAAGCAAAATGGCACAAGTGATCAAAACAGAAAAAAAGAATGTGTATTATTGAAGAAGTAAACTGGAAAGCTCTTATCACCATAGCCAGTCTTTAGTATAAACCGTTTCTTTCTCCACACAGCCTAATTTTTCAGTTTGATTATTATTAAAAGACAAAATCATCTTTTTTGACTATTCATTTTGTATACCCAGGTTGAAAGTTTGGGTTATGACCTGAGTTTTATTCATAGAGTTAAGCATAAATTTTGAAATTGTTAATGGTAAGGAAATAAGAAATGCTAATTCTGGGTCACATGATGGCTTTCCTCATTTTGCCTGCAGGTGACATTCCAAGGAAATATTCCCGATTTGCAGTTGGAGGGTGACCCTTCATCCACAATACTAGGTGAGGAATACAAATATTATGTATTAAACTAGTAATTACCAAAAAATGAAAAAAACAATGTAAAGAATAAAAATGAAGTACCTTCAAATGATACTGAACATGCATGAAAAGCAGACCCAGTCTTAGCAAAGGTAATGCAACCCAACAAGAAAATTACAGGTAATCTGCCTTGCTCAGTGATAATAAGCAGAAAATAAGGACAAACATTAGGACTACATGATGTTCCTAAAAACAGAGATAACATCTTTCTTTAAAAAATTTCAGAAGAAATTGCCTTAATGCCAAAAATCAACACTGGTCATATGTTAAGTTATGTGTTGAGGGCTTATTAATTTCATATTTGTTACCTGATAAACAATGAGAGTCGCCATACAATTCTGTAATTTACTGGATAAATCATCATCACCTGTATTGCTTGAGCAATTATAGTAAAATATAGGTATATTAAATTGTGTATTTTTACATACTGAGACTAGTTCTCCTCCTGACAGATGAAGATTCGAACACAAGCAAAACAAATGAGGTAAGGGAAGTAGTGCACATTAAAATGTCACGTAAAATTATTGGTAGTATGCTACATTATGAAAACCCTACCATAACATATTGCATTGTATGTTCCATAGATCATTGACCAAAAAAAGTTGACTTAAACTTAAAAAACTCGCATGTCCCTTGGGACGAGGTTCTTTGTGGGCCGTGACACTTAGGCAGACTGACGGGTCCCTTGGGACAAGGTTCTTCGTGAGCCGCGACACTTGGGGCAGACTGAAAGGTCCCTTGGGACGAGGTTCTTCGTGAGCCGCGACACTTGGGGCAGACTGACAGGTCCCTTGGGACGAGGTTCTTCGTGAGCCGCGACACTTGGGGCAGACTGAAAGGTCCCTTGGGACGAGGTTCTTCGTGAGCCGCGACACTTGGGGCAGACTGACGGGTCCCTTGGGACGAGGTTCTTCGTGAGCCGCGACACTTGGGGCAGACTGAAAGGTCCCTTGGGACGAGGTTCTTCGTGAGCCGCGACACTTGGGGCAGACTGACGGGTCCCTTGGGACGAGGTTCTTCGTGAGCCGCCACACTTGGGGCAGACTGAAACGTCCCTTGGGACGAGGTTCTTCGTGAGCCGCGACACTTGGGGCAGACTGACTGGTCCCTTGGGACGAGGTTCTCCGTGAGCCGCGACACTTGGGGCAGACTGAAAGTTCCCTTGGGACGAGGTTCTTCGTGAGCCGCGACACTTGGGGCAGACTTAAAGGTCCCTTGGGACGAGGTTCTTCGTGAGCCGCAACACTTGGGGCAGACTGACGGGTCCCTTGGGACAAGGTTCTTTGCGAGAAGCATTATTTTGTGCAGACTTACTTAATGATCTTCATGTGATCTAGTTCTCATTTTAACCAAAATAATTTAAGATATGTCAATATACATACAACTCAACAAAATGAACTGTCATGGCTTCCTCCTGCATAACACTAACATCAACACCTGACCAAATAATATTAACAACAGCAAGGTGGAACAACTGACAGTATCTATTATCACTATAGTTTTAAATAAGGGTCATGCTATAATGTAAACAACTTATCAACCTAAATAACTAAGTAAATAGAGATCATGTTAGTAACATCATTTTCCAAGTGTGTTTAGTAAAGGTATTGAATGCCCTATTTTAATTTGCCATTGAAATATGAGGTCATGTAATTAGATTAGTTCATGTACATTTCATTAGTGACTATTTCATTTTATAATACTATATCTACGTTATAATAGTCATGGTTATAAAGGAAAGTAAGAGATTGAGGCAGTGGCATCTTGGTTTTTGCCATTGTCCCTTGTTGTTAAAAGTAAGTTACACGTGACTCTTGTGGATGGCATACTTCCCTTTACTTTTATCTTGTTTCAGGAACCACTACCAGGTACATCTGGAATTATTTTTGCACAAGCAGGTGAGAAGCATATTATCTAATAAGTAAAATAACCAGTATTTTACCAACCAGTAAGGATACTGATTTTAATGTTGGTAAAAGTGGCCATCTCTGATGATAGTTGATCCACTGGCATCCTACTGCATTTTAGAGGATAACATGGCATAAGGATGTCATTAGAGCTACAAAAGAATTTAATCAGAAGGTTGAACAAAATGATTAGACTCTATTAGAAGATATTGAAAGAACATGGAAATGTATATTCTTGACCTGGAGACCATGGATTATGGAAATTTCCTACTGACCCTTTTAACTAAGGCCCCTACTTAACCTGGCAATCTATAAAGCATTTCCCTCCAAACTGGGACAATATAATTATCAGAGAAATATATGATTGTGAGTCAACAGCAAGAAAAAGAAAATTACTGGTCAGCCTACAATGTCTAAAATTATAACTTTTTCCCCAGAAGAAGGACAAGAAATAGTGGAAAGTTGTGTAGACATCAACAAGGAGGAGAAGAAAGTAGAAGAGAAAAAGGAGCAAAAGAAAGAAGACGAAGTGAGGGAGCACACAGAAGAAGAGAAAAAGAGGGAACATAAAGATGAAGAGGGGAACGAACATGTTAAACATGAAAGGAAAAGGAAAAAGAAGGACAGGAGAACAACCTCAAAAAGAAAAAAGCCAATGGTGGAAAATCACCCAGAATGTTAAAAGTTTAAAAAGACTTTAAAAGGACCCTTGTCAGCCACACCTTTGTTTCTGTTTACCTGTGGATGTTTTCATATTTTATTTCATGTAGAGCAGATCCAAATATAAAAATGCACAATCAAACTGCTTAGGGTAATTTAAAAGACTTCCAGAAACACAACTTGGGACAATGCAATAAAATTTCACTTTCCCATATATTTCACATATTTTCATGGTCATCAAAAATGGTAGAGGCTGGCTAGAGTCCTTCAAAATTTGTTCAATAGAGGCTGCTATAAAGCAACAAGTTAAAAATGTTCTTTGTTTTGATGATAAACAACAAGTGTAGAGCCCAAAACTTCAGTTCCTAATGTAAATATGGTTGGTGTTATAAGGAACTAAAAGTGTTCAGTTTAGAATTTAGTCAAAGTGGGTCATATGTATTGCATGACATTTTATATTGGGTCATTTGAAAAACAAATGGTCTGGGTCAAACTATGATCTTCAAACTTCCAAGAACTGACATCATTCAAACCATCACCAGTATGTCAGAGTCTTTATGCTTTTCAAGGTTTTAGTTGTTTATTGTGGTAAACAATTCATCATAAAGTGGAATCCTTATTTTAAAAAATTACAGACCAATCTTGAATATACGATGTCAAAAAACAGCAAAATATATTTTTCATTTCATGCTTTCTGACCCCAAGTAACTGATTGAACTTCAAATCATGTTTCCGGGTTCAACTGCCATTCTCTTTTGCTTGAAAAACACTAAGCTTTTGTCCTTGTTTCATAACAAAACATAAACACAAGAACAAAGACAACAAATGAAGCATCAAACGATCAGTAAATCAACATATGCAAAATGTCTAAGTAGGCTCATACTAAAATTGTACTCATACCCACGTAATCTGAAATGCTAGTCATCTTAATATTGTGCCCTCATCTAAGGATAGTAAGCACATTTTTTTTTTTTTTTGGTTTTCTTTAATTATTGCCAGCTGCTTTGGAAGTACTTAATATATACCTGTATGAGGTAACTTGCTTTTTGTTTGTTTCTTTGTTTTTTAGTCTGTTTTTACATCAGTAAGAGTCCACAACCATTTCATTTAGTGTCAGAATAGAATATTCCAAATAAATGAAACAAAAACATGAACTAGATCGAATACTGGAACTAGTTATGATTTGAATTTAATAGTTGATGTTGCACATGCAATATAGAAGACTTCTAAAAGAGTGCAAAAATTTAGGCTTCTATGAAACTATAAACCTTAACCACAACCATGTTTACTTTACTGAAAGGTGTGAAATTGGCTTCCTTGGGTGAGAGCACAGTGATTTAATATCTAGAGTAGGGACCCCTTGGCTTAATTCTTGCCTTGCACTGAAGAGTAGGCAAAGTTAAAATTACATTATACAGTACATACATATATATGTATATATAAAAAATTGTGGCAAGAAGTTAAAACTCATTCATATTTTGAAGATGATCCATAAGCATGCAAACCAAAAAAATGTCCCTAGTTAGTCACACCTTTATTTTAATTTACCCGTGGATATTTTGATATTTTATTTCATGTAGAGCAGGTTCAACTTAAACAACAAACATGGCAGATTTGATGTTAAGTTTATTATTTACTATGGTAAAATCAACTTGTATTTATTAAATTAATAGGTATTAAAATATTCAATTCAGTTACTAATATCAAAAATGTCTTGCTTTTTTTTTTTAGTCATGATCGCAGATAAGGATTAAGGTTTTTTTTTTCAGTCAATAAAGTGCGCTAGGTCAGGCTATATGAAAATTAAGGTCAGCTCAACAAGCACTTGATTATTTTGTTAAAAGTGAACTGTTGCAGTTGTGTCATAGCTTTTACAGTTGATTAGTTTGGTGGATCTATTACAAAGTTAATATTTAACATTTTAGGAATCTTATTTGTTCTGAACTATCAAATTAATTCATAAGAATTAATTTCTTTTAACTTAATTGTCAAGTCCGTGTTAATCTTACTAGTCAACATTTAATTTGGTTATATCAACTAAGTTGAAATTATAAATTAGCCACTGTACTGTAGAGAGTCAAAAAGCTGAAGTTTCAAGTATTGGCCCTTAACTCTGACAAAGGGTTAATGCTCAAAACGTCAGCTTTTTGAATCTTCAGGGTGGCCAGTTTACAATTTCATCTTAATTAATCTACCCCCACTGACACAGCACCACAGTTTCTTTAAAAACCTCCAACGTTCATTCATTTGTGAACATTTAGTCAATTTTGATTTAAAATAGATTCCTCTGCTATAAAAAATATCACAGTATGATTGTGTTTCACAAAATTATCTGAATAGAATGAGTGAAACACAAAATTGGATAACAAATTTAGCTTCAAAAAAATTATAGTATCCCACCACACTTTCACATGTTCCATGAAATGCTGCTGAGCTATTATGGTCTTGGAAAATGGACATAAGTATAGTTAACATTATTCTTCTTACCATTTGTTTGCAAGATGAGAAAATTTTGCTTTTGTTTTTTTCCATTCCCACTAATATGAATGTCAGCTGGTAGCTATGCATACGCGTGACTGTCTTGAATTCTGGTGCCGGAATGTTAGTTTTACTCATCCTCTACTCAGTCTTTTTTGTCCAAACCATTTTAAAATTTCCTAAGAGTTATGTTCCTTTTTAGGCTAAAAATGACCAATTAAAATAGGAACGCGAAAATCTATCGAGCTTACGTAACCGAAAACTATGAAGCAGCAAGTAGGAACAAACACCCTCCGGTAAAACAATGTACCAGAAGAAACCAATGCTTACCTTAGGACCATTTCCTCCATCTCTTTAGCAGCGTAAAAATATTCTTTCTCCCTCTCGCGTTCTTTTTAAAATTTCAAAAAAGTCCTGAGTTCGCGACGACAAGTTTGCTAGAACATGACCACTCTCGCTCACCCCAGGCTCCCTCCCGTATTGAGCCTCGATTAGAAAATCGAGGCTCGATTGGAAAATCGAGGCACGATTGGAAAATCGAGGCTCGATTGGAAAATCGAGGCTCGATTGGAAAATCGAGGCACGATTGCAAAATCGAGGCACGATTGCAAAATCGAGGCTCGATTGGATAATCGAGGCTCGTATGTCGAAGCTTGGCAAAACGAGGAATCGTGGTCGTTTTTGATCAGGTGCTTTTGGGCTCGTTTCCCGGAAACCGTGAATGATCCTTTGGGATCATTCACGGTTTCCGGGAAACGAGCCCAAAAGCTTGGGATCATTCACGGTTTCCGGGAAACGAGCCCAAAAGCACCTGATCAAAAACGACCACGATTCCTCGTTTTGCCAAGCTTCGACATACGAGCCTCGATTATCCAATCGAGCCTCGATTTTGCAATCTAGCCTCGATTTTGCAATCGTGCCTCGATTTTGCAATCGAGCCTCGATTTTCCAATCGAGCCTCGATTTTCCAATCGAGCCTCGATTTTCCAATCGAGCCTCGATTTTCCAATCGAGCCTCGATTTTCCAATCGTGCCTCGATTTGGGAGGGAGCCTGGGGCGAGCGAGAGCGGTCATGTTCTGGAAAAATTGTCGAGTTTAATTTTTGAACTCGGGAAGTTTTCGAGGAAAGAAATAAAGAAAAAAGGGAGAAAGAAAGAAGGAGAGTAAGAAAGAGAAAAAGAATGAAACACCATATTCTGGTCGAACTGCAAATTTCCTAAAATTCCAGAGATTATGTGGTTCGCGCCATACGAAAAAGACAAGAAAGAAAAAAACAAGAAAATAACAAGATCAATGAGAGTTCTTATCAGTTAAAGAAAAAATTATAGTCTGCCTTTCGTAGACATTCCATCTTTTTTTTAAAAAAAAAAAAAAGCGAAAAGAATGCGAACGAGAAATAGCCCGGCATCGAAACTGGATTTTTGGGTGGTCACTAACACTTCGCCTTTTTTTTTTCTTTTTTCCACAGTTTAGGTATATTTGAGTGATTCAGCTTTCTTTCAGTTTTCGTTCATCTTTCTTTCCTTCGTTTATCATTAACACAGTACGTTTCATTTTATAGTTTAACAACTAAAAGAAGTCGTGAAGCTCTATTTCATGCTATCATTATTATTATTTCTTTCGTGGCAAAGATTAAAAACAACGTTGGGGTTTAGCTTTAATAGCATTTGTTAGTATAACGTAATGTGTTTGAAGATCTGTTTTCTTTTCTCCTAAATCTTTAGGTTATAGCAGCATCCTTTTCCGATCGCGTGTCGCTAAAGTGCCTTCTACAAGAACCTTCTACAGTCCTCCAACCCACGGTAAGTTCTTCTACAAGCTCCAAGCAATCTTGGACGATCTTTGGTTGAGAATATTTAACATTATGATCATGGATGACTTTGACTCCAATATCAAAACAAGTATGGGGAAGCGCTTGTTAAAAGTGGCTACACAGTTTGGTTTAGAGAATGTGATTGAAGAACCGAGTAGGATTACGGAATCTTCAAACACAACCATAGACCTGATCTTTACATCCAACAAATCCAAGGTGAAACTTGCAAGCGGTCATGACCCAGGGATTTCTGATCTCCATCTTGAATATGCTTTGGTGAATATGCGAAGACAAAAGTCAAGTCCTGTGATTAAATAAGTGACTTATTTTAAGAGCCTTAACTCTGACCATCTCAGACAGGACCTCGATACATCACCCTGGAGTATTTGTGGAACTTTTGATGATGTGGATTATGTTGCTTGGGCCTGTGAGTATTTGTATAAATACATAATGAATGAGCGTTTAAAATCCTGTAAAGTAAAGGTTCGCACCAATGGACTGAGGTGGATGAATAGCAATATCATCAAGGAGATGAATAGGAGATATGTCTTCTTAAGAAAAGTTCAAAGGAACCCAAGTGATACAGATGCATGGAAACGGTATAGCAAAAAACGTAATCTTGTAACTAAGATCACGAGAGAAGCTGAAGCTGAATATTGGAAACTTAAATTTTAAAGTGCAAAGAGCTCAGGGGACTTTTGGAGGTTGGTACGCCGGTGAAATGCAAGGCAAATCAAAAGGCAATGTGAGCGCAATTAAAAATGAGGATGGAATTATTACAATAAATTTTAAACACAAGGCTGACAGTTTCAATGACTTCTTCTCTAAAGTTGGTGAGAGGCTTGCAAATGATATTCTAACAGATACCAGTGGTAATGAACATCAGCACATTTACCAAATTACACCTACTATTGAGCCAGTACAACTTAATGTCCACAAGATTAAAAGGGTTATCGATAAAAGAGTTAAGCCTGGAAAAGAATGTGGCCCTTACAACATTACCTCAAGGGGACTCAAACTTGAAGGAGATGCTGTAGCAGTTGGCCTGTCTTATGTGATGGAAGTAAGTTTAAAATCCCCAATTTACCCTCCTCGATGGAAGCTGAGTAAAGGGAAAGCTGTACCCAAAAAGTTACATAGCTCTAAAAGAGGTGACTTTAGGCCTATTTCTCTATTGTTTATTCCTAGCAAAGTGTACGAGGGCATAACAGGAGATTCCATTGACTGCCATTTTAACAAGTCCAACAAAAGCCAGTGGATTTTTAAAACTGGCAGGTCAACAGAACTCCTAATGCTGCACCTGACTGAAGTTTGGAGACACGAACTGGATAAAAACAAAACTGTGGGGGTACTGTTTATAGACTTTAAAAAGGCATTTGATTACATTTGTCATGACACAATGGCCCTCAAACTCCAAGCCTGTAGAATATCAGGGAACCAAAACAATCTGATTGAAAATTACTTATCTGAGAGAAAACAGTTTGTTGAGGTTAAGGGGCAAAGATCTAATGAAGTGACCGTCAAGTTTGGCGTACCCCAGGGACAATACTTGGCCCCAGGCTTTTTAGTATTTACGTCGATGATCTGCCTGAAGTGCCTAGTTGTGGAAAGATGGAAATGTGTACTGATGACACAACTCTATATTGTATAGGCAATTCCATTTATGATGTCAGCCTTAAGATCCAAACTTATTTAACTGATATAGCTAAGTGGTGTAGCAGGAACGTTTAACAATTCGTCCCGATAAAACTGAGGTTATGCTTCTTACCCGTAATGCTTTCATTGGTCCTTTAAGACCAGTCAAACTGGTTGGTCATGCCATTAACTTTGTCAACGAGTCATACTATCTTGGGTTTATGATTTACAAGAAGTTAAGCTTGGACCCCACATCAATGATCTATCAATATCTATGGTCAAGAAGGTAAAGCAACTGCGCAGGTTCAAAAGCCCTCTCTCTCATATCTTGGAGTCCACATATTTTAAGGGAATTTTACCAAGCATCACTTATGGAATTTTTTGTATGGGGTAAGCAAAGTTAGGTGTTTTAGAGAAAATTCACCTGAGGGCTGCCAAGGTTATCTTCAAACAACACGAAGGTACTAATTCCCAATCAGTGATACCGTCTTCTTAGAAATCCATAAGTTATTTCTATAAGATGAGGCTCCTTTCTCTGACACACAAAGCTTTTTATGGGATCAATCCTGAGCAGGTTGTAACAATTATTAGGAAAAGTCCAAATATACGAAATATGAGGGACAATTTAAAACTAACTCTGGAGCTACCAAACTCTAATGTTGGAAGACTGTCTTTTAGACGTAGGTCTGCAATAGCGTGGAATTCTTTGCCTCGTTCAGTTAAGAACGTAGAGGATAATAAGAGATTTAAGAACAAACTCCGTTCTCTTTCAACAATTATTGAAAAGATATCTTTTAATCAAACTGCTCTAGTTGGCAACAAGGATGTGGTAAATTGTAAATATTTTTAGGAATTTTATCTTACTACCTCTATTGAAATTTATGCTAGGATTATAAACCAGTTTGAATCACTACTCACATTTTAATTTATGCTAGGATTTTTCTACTTTTTTTTGTAATTACTTTACTTAAATAGAAGCTAGATTTGTCGCAGGTCCACATCAGCTTAATGCTGCCAGTAACCAACCTGCGTTACCAAATAAATTATCTATGTATGTATGTAGGTATGTATCAACTATTGTGTTTTCACACTTGTGTTCTCGTCTCTTGAGTATTAAGGCTCTAGAAGAATCCTTTTTCAATTTATTGATCTTGCAGCATGCCGCTAAATTGCCTTTTGTAAGATTTGTTTCGCAAAACAGTATTTTATACACAAAGTTTTTGTCACTATCACCTATTGTTTTTTCTCACTTGAGTTCCTTTTCCTTGAGTCTTTAGGCTCTAGCAGAATCCTTCAGTTTCAATGTATTGATCTTGCAGCGTGCCACTAAAGTGCCTTTTGTATGATTAATTTTTGTTGGAAAACAGTATTTTGAATGCACAAAGCCTTTGTTACTATGACCCATCGTGTTTTCTCACTTAAGTTCTTTTTCCTTGAGTCTTCAGGCTCTGGCAGAATCCTTTTTCAATTTATTGATTTTGCCACTAAAGAAGACAGTAATTTTAAATAAACAAATCTTTGAAATAGGTCGATCTGCAAACTTCCTTAGGTTATAGCAGCATCCTTTTCCGAGTTATTGATTTTGCAGCGTGTCGCTAAGTTCCTTTTGTAAGATTTGCTTTTGAAAACAGTAGTTTTTAAAACAAAAAGCCTTTGTTACTATCAACTTGTGTGTTTCCACACTTCTGTTCTTTTCCCTTGAGTATTTAGGCTGTAGCAAAATCCTTTTCAATTTATTGATCTTGCAGCGTGCCGCTAAAGTGCCTTTTGCAAGATAAATTTGTGTTGGAAAACAGTATTTTTTAATACACAAAGCCTTTGTTACTATCACCTGGTGTGCTTTCTCACTTGAGTTCTTTTTCCTTGAGTCTTAATTAAGGCTCTTTCAGACTCCTTTTTCAATTTATTGATTTTGCCTCTAAAGGGCCTTTGTAGCTTTTATTTTGGAAGACAGTATTTTTCAATAAACCAATCTTTGTTTTAGCATCATTTCTTTTTTTGGGGCTTTGAGTCCTAAGGCTCTTCCAGAACCCTTTATCAATTCGCACTTTGGCGGCATACTTTCAATTCTGTTTGCCGCTAAAGTGCCTTTTGAAATATTTATTTTTTCATTGTTAATTAATTAAAAGCTTTGTTGTTATTACTCTGTGTGTTTGGAGACCTAAGTTAATAAAGACATGTCTTGTTTCAATTCATTGTTTTAGCATCTTGTCACTACAGTGCCATTTTAGTCTCCCATTTCCCTCTTCATTTTGAGGACCCCGTTTCTTTAGGAAAACTGAAGACTGACCTCATATTATCAGCATCTTTTTTTTGCTCGAGTCTCTAAGCAATAGCAGAATCCTTTCTTTTTGATTTAAAAGCTTGCCGCTAATGCGCCTATTGTAATTGTTATCTTTTCAAAGCAGCATATTTTAATTAAAAGCTTTATTATTACTTGTTGTGTTTGCAGACCTACGATTATAGAGACAATTCTTTTTCAATTCATTGTTTTAGTATTGTGTCCCCAGTGCCTTTTTAACTTAAACAATTGTTTTCAAAATTAGGTTTTCTCTGGCAGGGGTACACACCCAAGAAGCAGAATCCGCGTGGGCCAATTTGAAGGCTGCAATTACGGCACGGCGTGGCATAGCACGTGATGACCTTCAGTCGTACCTTGATGATAGGATGTGGAGGCAATGGCGAGGTCTAGATAATGTGATTGGTAATTTTTTGCCTGTTTTAGCCTCGCAATATAGTAACTACGTAATTTAGGTTAATTTAGTTTTTGAGGCCAGGAACAAGGCGATAAAGAGTACAGTGGAATTCCGATTTCTTAAACTTCTAATAAACATAAGAGCAAGTTAAATCAATCAAAGTCATCAAAGGCTGCGAAAAAATCGGACAAAGAATTCGGTGCAGTTCGTCTTGGGGTAAAGAAACCACTTTCGGTAAAGTTATCGGGAGGCTCGAGAATTTGAAGGATCGGGGAATATACAAATGCCTCAGAGACTACTTTCAGAAAATTATTCTACCTAATAAATTATAATCACCAAACTCAAACTCCTTGAAATTTGTTGTTATAGCAGGCTAGCTCCTGAATCGCGAGTATGTGATTAATTTTTTAATTTTCATATTTTTTTATAACGCCTGTCTCATTGACTGGTCCTTAGCCTGGTATTTTATCAGCACTTTGAGTACTACTCAAGGGGTGGGAAGATCGATGGCTATGCTATCACTGTTCTACCTGTTTTAAAACGACTTTACAAAGCAAGGCAAAAACTGCAGAAATCACCAAAAACCACGTCGGACATACTAGGAGTGACCAAGTTTTGTCATTCTTATGTTTAACATGTTCGTATTTCGGAATACTTAGTGCTGTAAATCGACCATATTTCGTTCCCCATTCCTTATAACGCATTCAAATTCTCAACGGTTCCTCGAATAACTTAACACCGGGTCACACAACGGGTGACGTTTCCATGAAATAATAATACATTTCTCCTCTAGACGTAAGCTTTACTACTTTGGACGCCCATGTCCCAACTGTCTTCTTTTCCCAAACCCCTGCGGTTTCTTTTTGTTGCGCACTCCGTGAACACACTTCAACCCCTAACTAACGCAACTTCTAGAGTGGTTTGGAAAAGTTTCGAGTATTTTTATCGCTCATAACCCTAACTATATACAATAGTGATGTGATAGCGGAAATAGTTTTTTAGTATAAAGTCCCACTGGGGCCCCCCTCCCTTCCGACAATGAAGTTGATTGGTATCAGCTTTCTTATTCATTTTATTGAGCGATGGCTGGTTGATTTTTCCACCTCCCACCTTCTTCGTTTTCCAAACCACTGCCAGCGGTTTTTTCTTCTTTTGCGTAATCGAAATGTAAGGAATAAAGAGCTGTGCGAATAGACTTAAACCCCTAACTAACGCCACTTCTTGAGAGGTTCGGGAAGGCTCAAAACCTTCACTTTACACAAAAGTGATGTGTGATAGCGGAAATAGTCTTTTGGTATATTACTCCACTGGGCCCCCCCAACAATGAAGTTGATTGGTTTCGGTTTTCTTATTCACGTGCCGGACTCGTGCTTTTAAGGCAGAACAAAAAAGGGCCTGTTCGTTTGGATTTCATCAATAAATCACTTGACTGAATTGACCAAGGATATTCGAACATGGGAGATTCAGGCGATTCCAGCTCTGGAAGCGATTGCGGGTCACCTCAGCCGATAGGAAAGTCAACGAGCAAAGTGTTCGTATGGCTGAAGGGAAAGGCGAAGTGTACACCGCGTGGAAATCCGTGGGTACTGCTGAATCGCGAGGGCAGAGTGAAAGACATTAAAATTGGAGGCAACTATTCGAGTGCAAAGATAAAAGAGCTGGTCAAGGAAAATTTTGCTGGACTTGCCGCTGTTGACTTGGATAGGTAGGTTAAGTACCAAAGCACTTTATCCCGCGTGCAGGTTGTTTGCATTGAATACTGAATGTAAACTCAGAAGTGTGTGGTCACGTAAAACCCAGGTAGAGCAAAACAATTCAAATTTTAGCCACGCGACAAAGGATTCAAAATTTACCACTCATACTTTAGCTATTTGCTTCGGATCATTCATTAATACCAAAGTATGAGCAGTGAACTTGCTACGAATGTAAGGCCTGCAACGGAGTTAAATGTGCACGTAATATATAAAAACAGCACCTTTTATAACACGTGTAAGGTTGGGCCGAAAGTTATCCTGATCCACCCCATTTAGAGTCATTTCACGCAACGTCATCAAAATTAAAAAAGAAAGGAATTATCAGTCGTTACTCGAAGACTTTCATTTAAACGGATTTTCAGTTTGATCAGAATACTTATCGCTCTAAACTACGCACAGATCTGAATCTTACCGAGACTGTTTCGATATTTAACTTTTTTTATCTCTTCTATTCTTGACTTTACCTGTGCAATGGTTACACAGTGAAAACAGGCAATTGGTAAAATTATTTAATTAAGGAAAGCAGGAATCTCAACTAGAATTTCCAGATTGACAGGAGGCTAATCATTGAGGCAGGGGGAGTGGGTAAAGGAGTAGAGGGGAATATGGACTGGAATAATACATGCCAAACAAGTCTAGAAACTTATCATTGATCATCTCTATTTAGATTTGCCCCATACTTTATTTACTATTTAGTGAATTCAAATGTTATTTCATATAGCCACTGTAAACTGTACGTAGTGTCGATGTTGAACTTTCCTTTCCATAGAATTCGTCTATACAAGTCTACGAGCCGTGGGAGCAAAATGGAAAAAGTTTACAGAGGCATAGCAGACGCCAAGGAAATATTTAGAATTTATGGCAAGGGGAGTTCCAATTCCAGGCGCATATACATGGTTTTGCAACACCCGAGAAATGGAGGTTAGTGTAAACTTTAATAATCAATCAAGGGTTTGTGTCATTGCAGTCAGCACCAAAAGATCGCATTGAGTGCATACACATCTATGTCATATGACCCATAAGTAAAGATAGTAAAAGCCAATTTTGGCAAAGCCACAAGATAACTGTGCTGCAAAGGCTGGTCTTTAGCAAATTTGCATGTTGACATGAATATAACTGTAGTGGAGTAAAATATATGGCTGCAGTACCCACAAATGCCTGTTAGAATTGCAATAACAGCGTTCTGGAAATAACAGCCTCCTTGAAGTGGAAATACATTTTCGCTGCAATTAAAAAGAAAATCACCAGTGGTCTTTGAAAGACAAAAGCAACAACATAACCCAATTAATCTGCTGAGAAATAAAAACTTTGATATTTAAATGCTAATTTTTCAGTATTTACCCTTTTAATGTTTATTACCACTGATTGGCCGACTGGCAATAAGGATCTTTGCCTCATAAAAATTTTCAATATTTGTTTGTCATAGATTTATCAGTAAAAAACTAGTAATTCTCGCATCTTTCCACTATTTTAATGGTAATTCAAATGGCTGATTTAAATTCTTTGTTTTATTTTTCATCTCAGGATCTAACCCTAACCCTCAGTCCATACCAACACCACGAGTTACCAATCCCAACCCTCCTTCTCTCTCTCTTCAAATGAATCCCACTTCCAACGCTGCCTCCCTCCATTCTTCCACAAACCAATCACAAGCCTTCCTTCCTTCTGCTCAGCCTGATCCCAACCTACCCTCTACAAACCAACCACAACCCTCCCTCCCCTCTGCTCAGCCCAGTTCCAACCCAGCCTCTACAAACCAACCACAACCCTCCCTTCCCTCTGCTCAGCCCAGTTCCAACCCAGCCTCTACAAACCAACAACAACCCTCCCTTCCCTCTGCTCAGCCCAGTTCCAACCCAGCCTCTACAAACCAACAACAACCCTCCCTTCCCTCTGCTCAGCCCAGTTCCAACCCACTCTCTATAAACCAACAACAACCCTCCCTTCCCTCTGCTCAGCCCAGTTCCAACCCACTCTCTACAAACCAACAACAACCCTCCCTTCCCTCTGCTTGGCCCAGTTCCAACCCACTCTCTACAAACCAACAACAACCCTCCCTTCCCTCTGTTCAGCCCAATTCCAACCCACCCCCCACAAACCAATCCCATCCCTCCCATCACCCTGAGCAGCCCAATTCAGACCCACCATCCACCAACCAATTCCAGCCCTCCATTTTCCTAGCTCAGCCTAATTCTAACCCACCCTCCACAAACCAATCCCAAACCTCCCTTCCCTCTGCTCAGCTCAATTCCAACCCTTCCTCGCTTTCTCAACAATCAACCACTCACCCAAATCTCAGCTCATCTCAAACAAGTGTGACAAACTCAGTCATCCAGCCAGGGACTTCCAGTGATGAAGCAAGGGTAGCAAGTGGTGTTGTTAATCAAGTGGACTTGACATTGCCTACAAGTGAATGTAAGTGTTTGATTGATTTGCACACTAGTTATAAACTTAGTTGTTTTTTATTCAATCTTCCATTTGCATCTTGACTGGAAGCAGGTGACCCCTCTGCCCGTATATGATTATGATGTGACACAATTCAAAACTGTGTTGTGTTGTTTTTTGAACAGATGGTGTTTCTGCTTTTGATGACATGGATACCAGTGACCTCGACAGGAGCTATTTAGCTAGTAACCCAGTAAATGTTGACTCAGGTAATACCATGGTGAATGATTAAAGAGCATCAAATGCTGGTTTTTTTATTTTTTCTCTATGACCCCCCCCACCCCCCCCCCCCCCCCCCAAAATCATGATCTTTGGCTATTGCACACCAAAAACCCAATCCTGATTGGAATATCTAATAGTTATCTCCGGGGTGGGTAAGGATATTTTCTGAAAAAAGCATGCACATTACACTAGAAATCAAGTTTAAAACTGCAGATAGTTTACATAGATGATTTCAAATTGTATCATGTAATACCATTTATAAGGCAAATTTACAGAGCACTATTAAAAGCCAGTGTTTTAAGTCTTAACACTGAGAAAGTGCCCTAAAAAAGTAAGCCAAGTCAGATTTACACATTAGGTATGATGTAAATCAACAATATTTATGTGAGACTGATCAAGAAATTAAATCAAAAAGGAGGAAATTTTTACACCATATATTTTTTTTACATTTATTATAGCATGTCATTTAACTGGCACAGAACAGTGGGAAACAGGTATGTTTCGATAAAATGGATTAAAAAACAGATACACTTAAAAAAGCCAAAGTGGGATTAGCTTGAACATAATTTTATTTACTCAATAATTTAATTGAAAAACAAGAGAGATGAACAATTGGGTCTCCTGTTGATGAAGAATAGGATAATCTACAGTATTATGGTAGAGTACAGTGTGATATAGACGGATAGACTGACTGACTCGTGCAGTTTTGTAGCATGAAGTAATGCACAATAAGTAATGTTCTTGAGAGTCATTCAATTTTGTGCCATTACATTTAAGCTGGGGTTGTAGAAGAGGATATGAGTTCCTAAGGAGTTCTGGATCTGAATACTCGAGGTATGTTGGAAATATTGTCAATAATTTAATAATATTTTCAATAATTTATGAGTTCCTTAGGAGTTCTGGATCTGAATAATCAAGGTATGTTGGAATTATTGTCAATAATTTAATGCAATTACATGCAGGGCTCTCCCTGGATGATGACATTAGATAAATTTCCACCATATACAAAACAATATTCATGCCAAAAGTAGCATTTGAACTTAAAATAGAAAGCTTAACCTTGCTTATACCCTATGTAGCTGTCTGATTCATATTTCAAACTACAGCATGAGTTGGGGAATGGAAACAAAACAAAAAAAAAACAACAACCCTTAGAAGATTTTGGCACAGGTCCTTAATGGTGACAGTTCAATTGAACACTGTTACTATTTGTAAATAATAATATTGCATAAAACAAATAACAAAAGTGCTAGAAATCTGGAATTGGAGTCTAAAATATACTTGTTATTTCAAGAAGGAAAATGGAAGAAGAGTTTGAAAAAAACCCAACCCTTAGAAGATTTTGACACAGATGTCTTTAAAGGATGACAGTTTGACTGAATACCACTACTATTTGTAGACCACAATATAATAATTTTGCAGTGCAATGGTGTGTGGACAGAGCATGGGATGTGCTTTACTGTGAACAAGTGCTGATGGAGGTAGCATCAGCCCATGAGGATATTCTCCTACCAATCTTTTTGAACTTGACAAATGAGGATGTTTTGTGTTCAATAGCGATGTTATGTTTGCCCGGATGGCTTGCAATTTTCAAGGAAACTGTTGTAAATAAATACAGTTAGCATGCCTAGGTGTCAATGTGTTGAGTTAATGAGAAGTAAAATATATTAGCAGTCACATTTGAAATAAAAATAGCCTGTAAACTTTTGTGAAGCCACATTTGTCATATGTCAATTTCACTTGCTGAGGAACAGACCCATTTGGAAAAGTATACTACAGTTACTGTCTGTCAACTTTAATTTCTCTAGGTGACATATAGTCCTAATGCATGCATTGCAACAATGCACTGTGTTGCATCATAACACCAAAAGAAATAACATTAAATCTAACTCTACTTTAATTTATAGATTTGTGTATCTAGATGTGTCACCAGGCCAGGTCTGACCAGAGAAGCATGGTTACAGTGATCCTACAAGAAGGTGACAACATACCTGATGTGATAAGGTGACTATCAATAGTTAATAAAAGGTTATTTTTATCTCTAAAAGCAGGCTGCACTCTGCAGAAACAGCTTCCGATTACACTAAGTCACAGTGACAAAATAAGTAGGTTAAAATCATAGTTCATAATAGTTAATTTTTTCTTATTGAGAGACATATGCATGAACCGTGCCTTTAAACTTTTCTGTGTATATAACTTAAAAACACATGGAGACATCAAAAGTGACCATGCTTACCTGGTGCAATGTGTACCCACATGACAATTTATTTGTACATAGAAGGCTACTCCTACTGATTGGTTTCTGTGTTTTCAAACATAAATTACATTACAATTTGAAATACAAACATCACGCACAAACATCACTCACAAACATCACAAAGGGTATTCAAGATTTTTAATATCCACTGTATGATGCATGCATGCTACATTTCACATTAAGTAGTAATTAATTTTAATTAGTAATCAAATATGTTTATCTCTCTCTTAAATCATCAGGATTCTGAATATTCTACATGGAATCAATCATGGAAACTTATACTTTTGGATAACTAAAGAAAAATCCAGATCTGGGAGAGAAGGTATTGAATTACTATCCGTGTTTTGGATGTTTACTAAGATACGAGACAAAAAGGTCAAAGTTACAAAAGTTTTTTAAGTCTTAATGGCTAAACATCAAGATTGTAATGTAATTCTCACACTTTACTAATATTTAAAAATGGATACATCTGAAGTACTGATATTGTGTACTGTAAAGAGTGTGTGCATAGATATGTTTCTTCATTATTAAGGGATGTTGACATCTCCTGTTCCCTTCCAGGATGTACTTATAACAGGGTGTTTTACTTTCTGTAGTACTGAGCATATCAAAATATCCTGTTATCTTCTAGTCTATGTTGTGTTTCCTTATGCTATATTTAGTGCCCCATAACAACCGCTACGCACAAATAATAGATGCAATAATGCCCATAATTGTCAATGTTCTCAAACTCTTCTTACCATTTTGTTATTTTTTATGACAGTGAAAAGAAAATTTGGAAGTGCAGGGTCCGATTTACTCATAATGGCACCCACAACTTCTCAGCCTATCCTCATAGAGTGTTTTGTGGTGAGCATTTTAAGAATGTAAATAGCCTCAAAATACAATTTGTTGAAAAGGTTGGTAAATGTTAATGAAGGGAATTTTGTATTGATAATAGTAATAAGCTTTTCTTGGCAAACAACGTTCAGTTTGGAATGTTTGAAAAGGATCCCATGCCTGCAAGTCAGTCTGTATTCATTCAATTTTAATGTCATCACTATGTGTGGGCACAAGTCAAAACAAACAATAAACATTAGGAAGTTTGAGGAAAAACTCCCATTGCTTTAAAAGCGCTTCCCTTACCTTAAGTATTATATTAATTTAAAGATAATGTACTCTTTAATTTTAAGGTTGACTTGCAGTCATGTACAATATCGCAAGCCATCATCAGGCACCAGTATACTACCTACATACCAGTTTGACCTTGCATAAATCTTGCCAATTTTTGGTAAATTGTTTTAATGTGTCTTTTTGGCCCCTTTTTAAAAATTGAACATCATAGGTTAATATTGATCTGATTTGACTTAAAGATGGCTGGAAACAAAATTGTTTTATTTTGGATTCTTATAACAAGGAGACAACCTAAAATTAGCAACAAAGGAAGATGTGGTGGATGCAGTAAAAAGGGCAATGGTAAGAGGTCTTTAATATTCGATAAGATAAAGGAAGAAATCATTATTTCCAGCTTGTTACCCATTGACAACCTTATGATCTTACAGAAAATTTTCATAAACTCATATAGCTCAAGTCTGATGTGTTATTCATACATCAGATACTAAGCTGTGTCAAACAATGTCTTTTTCACAATTAACAAACATTAAAAAGACCTAGGTGTATGCAAATTAGGTGGTTAATATGTTTTGATTATCCAGACAGATGCAGCAAATCAAAGTGAATGCTGGTGAGATTCACCTTAAGTTATTCATTGTTTCCAAAAGGGAGAGGTTAGAGCAGGATCGTTCACTTAAGAGGGAGCAGGAGAGTGCATTGCAAAAGGCAATAGAGGATGACAAGGTAAATAGCTTTTCCCAAATACTTATATTGCACAAATAATGCCAATATCAATTATGTCAATCATGGCATGATTACCTGTTGCAAATAAACTAAAATAAAGAACACATTAGGAGAAAGTCAGGCAATGAAATGAGGATTATTTTTAGAAGGCTTCCTTTAAGACTTCAGGAGCCAAAACAAGCACCAGCCATCAAAGTATGGCCCAAGTTTCAGAGACATATCCCCAAACAGGAGAGGAAATGAGTGAAATGAAGTGATTCAACATAAATAATACTTGTTACCAAAAAAACTGCTATAATTACCACTTTCTCTTTTAAGACTTAGCAGCAGAAATTTCAAGATCTTTTTTCTACATTATCAATGAAATATTACTGAGGTTGTCATGTATTTATTCTGTAAGATTAAAGAATCAAGCAAGATAAGGAAAGCCCGACCAGCCCGAGTTACAGATGTCAGTCGGGAAGAAAAAAAAGAGAAAGTGAAAATCATCCTCCGCCACTCAAACGGCAAGGAAGAGTGCCAGTTCATCAAAGGTGCCTTCTTCCAGGTACATATAAACAATGATACAAATTATTAAACTGTAAATAGCACTTTGGTAAAATTATGTAGACATACAGTGATTGGCAGATAGCTTTTTATAAAAAGAAATCTAACCTTTTTTCCTGTTTAAATGATATAGGAAGTATATGACTGGGCAGGCTCCAACAATGCTCTCCCATTACACTTCTCTATCCAAAGAGGTAGGGAAGTGGTAAAACATGGAGACCTCTTGGAGAGACCAGAGGTGCTTCATATTCATGAGAGAGTAAGTAAATAATAATATTGCATAAAACAAATAACAACTACAGTACTAGAAATCTGGAGTTGGAGTCTAAAATATACTTGTGTTATTTCAAGAAGGCAAATGGAATGCGTTTGGTGAATTCAAATTTGTTCAAAATACCCTTTTAATCCTGATTTTTAGAGGTGGTGGAAAAAATATGGCAAATGATATGCTATCTCCTGGTATTTCTTAGCACACAAAATTAATCATTATGAGATACATAATACAAGTATGAATTTTGAGGGGATTTTTGCTTGCATATTCACCAATGTGCCTGCATGAGGTTTGAAAGTCACAGTTGTAAAGTGTTCAAACAGCTACCCTGGTAAATACTGTGGAATTTATGTATTAAACCTTATCTTTGATTCTGTTAACTTGTTTTTTTTTTTAAATCCAGGATGAGGCAGAGATTAAATCCCTTCTGGGATCAGAGGTTAGAAAAAAGTGAATACACATAGTAACAACTTATCTTTGAATGTATGATACAACACCACATATTAAGTAAAGTGTATGCTCGGACTGGTCAATTTGCTGCAAATTATCTGCCTATGAGTGTGTGACATGAAGCAAAATGGCACAAGTGATCAAAACAGAAAAAAAGAATGTGTATTATTGAAGAAGTAAACTGGAAAGCTCTTATCACCATAGCCAGTCTTTAGTATAAACCGTTTCTTTCTCCACACAGCCTAATTTTTCAGTTTGATTATTATTAAAAGACAAAATCATCTTTTTTGACTATTCATTTTGTATACCCAGGTTGAAAGTTTGGGTTATGACCTGAGTTTTATTCATAGAGTTAAGCATAAATTTTGAAATTGTTAATGGTAAGGAAATAAGAAATGTTAATTCTGGGTCACATGATGGCTTTCCTCATTTTGCCTGCAGGTGACATTCCAAGGAAATATTCCCGATTTGCAGTTGGAGGGTGACCCTTCATCCACAATACTAGGTGAGGAATACAAATATTATGTATTAAACTAGTAATTACCAAAAAAATGAAAAAAACAATGTAAAGAATAAAAATGAAGTACCTTCAAATGATACTGAACATGCATGAAAAGCAGACCCAGTCTTAGCAAAGGTAATGCAACCCAACAAGAAAATTACAGGTAATCTGCCTTGCTCAGTGATAATAAGCAGAAAATAAGGACAAACATTAGGGCTACATGATGTTCCTAAAAACAGAGATAACATCTTTCTTTAAAAAATTTCAGAAGAAATTGCCTTAATGCCAAAAATCAACACTGGTCATATGTTAAGTTATGTGTTGAGGGCTTATTAATTTCATATTTGTTACCTGATAAACAATGAAAGTCGCCACACAATTCTGTAATTTACTGGATAAATCATCATCACCTGTATTGCTTGAGCAATTATAGTAAAATATAGGTATATTAAATTGTGTATTTTTACATACTGAGACTAGTTCTCCTCCTGACAGATGAAGATTCGAACACAAGCAAAACAAATGAGGTAAGGGAAGTAGTGCACATTAAAATGTCACGTAAAATTATTGGTAGTATGCTACATTATGAAAACCCTACCATAACATATTGCATTGTATGTTCCATAGATCATTGACCAAAAAAAGTTGACTTAAACTTAAAAAACTCGCATGTCCCTTGGGACGAGGTTCTTTGTGGGCCGTGACACTTAGGCAGACTGACGGGTCCCTTGGGACAAGGTTCTTCGTGAGCCGCGACACTTGGGGCAGACTGAAAGGTCCCTTGGGACGAGGTTCTTCGTGAGCCGCGACACTTGGGGCAGACTGAAAGGTCCCTTGGGACGAGGTTCTTCGTGAGCCGCGACACTTGGGGCAGACTGACGGGTCCCTTGGGACGAGGTTCTTCCTGAGCCGCAACACTTGGGGCAGACTGACGGGTCCCTTGGGACAAGGTTCTTTGCGAGAAGCATTATTTTGTGCAGACTTACTTAATGATCTTCATGTGATCTAGTTCTCATTTTAACCAAAATAATTTAAGATATGTCAATATACATACAACTGAACAAAATGAACTGTCATGGCTTCCTCCTGCATAACACTAACATCAACACCTGACCAAATAATATTAACAACAGCAAGGTGGAACAACTGACAGTATCTATTATCACTATAGTTTTAAATAAGGGTCATGCTATAATGTAAACAACTTATCAACCTAAATAACTAAGTAAATAGAGATCATGTTAGTAACATCATTTTCCAAGTGTGTTTAGTAAAGGTATTGAATGCCCTATTTTAATTTGCCATTGAAATATGAGGTCATGTAATTAGATTAGTTCATGTACATTTCATTAGTGACTATTTCATTTTATAATACTATATCTACGTTATAATAGTCATGGTTATAAAGGAAAGTAAGAGATTGAGGCAGTGGCATCTTGGTTTTTGCCATTGTCCCTTGTTGTTAAAAGTAAGTTACACGTGACTCTTGTGGATGGCATACTTCCCTTTACTTTTTATCTTGTTTCAGGAACCACTACCAGGTACATCTGGAATTTTTTTTGCACAAGCAGGTGAGAAGCATATTATCTAATAAGTAAAATAACCAGTATTTTACCAACCAGTAAGGATACTGATTTTAATGTTGGTAAAAGTGGCCATCTCTGATGTTAGTTGATCCACTGGCATCCTACTGCATTTTAGAGGATAACATGGCATAAGGATGTCATCAGAGCTACAAAAGAATTTAATCAGAAGGTTGAACAAAATGATTAGACTCTATTAGAAGATATTGAAAGAACATGGAAATGTATATTCTTGACCTGGAGACCATGGATTATGGAAATTTCCTACTGACCCTTTTAACTAAGGCCCCTACTTAACCTGGCAATCTATGAAGCATTTCCCTCCAAACTGGGACAATATAATTATCAGAGAAATATATGATTGAGAGTCAACAGCAAGAAAAAGAAAATTACTGGTCAGCCTACAATGTCTAAAATTATAACTTTTTCCCCAGAAGAAGGACAAGAAATAGAGGAAAGTTGTGTAGACATCAACAAGGAGGAGAAGAAAGTAGAAGAGAAAAAGGAGCAAAAGAAAGAAGAGGAAGTGAGGGAGCACACAGAAGAAGAGAAAAAGAGGGAACATAAAGATGAAGAGGGGAACGAACATGTTAAACATGAAAGGAAAAGGAAAAAGAAGGACAGGAGAACAACCTCAAAAAGAAAAAAGCCAATGGTGGAAAATCACCCAGAATGTTAAAAGTTTAAAAAGACTTTAAAAGGACCCTTGTCAGCCACACCTTTGTTTCTGTTTACCTGTGGATGTTTTCATATTTTATTTCATGTAGAGCAGATCCAAATATAAAAATGCACAATCAAACTGCTTAGGGTAATTTAAAAGACTTCCAGAAACACAACTTGGGACAATGCAATAAAATTTCACTTTCCCATACATTTCACATATTTTCATGGTCATCAAAAATGGTAGAGGCTGGCTAGAGTCCTTCAAAATTTGTTCAATAGAGGCTGCTATAAAGCAACAAGTTAAAAATGTTCTTTGTTTTGATGATAAACAACAAGTGTAGAGCCCAAAACTTCAGTTCCTAATGGAAATATGGTTGGTGTTATAAGGAACTAAAAGTGTTCAGTTTAGAATTTAGTCAAAGTGGGTCATATGTATTGCATGACATTTTATATTGGGTCATTTGAAAAACAAATGGTCTGGGTCAAACTATGATCTTCAAACTTCCAAGAACTGACATCATTCAAACCATCACCAGTATGTCAGAGTCTTTATGCTTTTCAAGGTTTTAGTTGTTTATTGTGGTAAACAATTCATCATAAAGTGGAATCCTTATTTTAAAAAATTACAGACCAATCTTGAATATACGATGTCAAAAAACAGCAAAATATATTTTTCATTTCATGCTTTCTGACCCCAAGTAACTGATTCAACTTCAAATCATGTTTTCAGGTTCAACTGCCATTCTCTTTTGCTTGAAAAACACTAAGCTTTTGTCCTTGTTTCATAACAAAACATAAACACAAGAACAAAGACAACAAATGAAGCATCAAACGATCAGTAAATCAACATATGCAAAATGTCTAAGTAGGCTCATACTAAAATTGTACTCATACCCACGTAATCTGAAATGCTAGTCACCTTAATATTGTGCCCTCATCTAAGGATAGTAAGCACATTTTTTTTTTTTTTTGGTTTTCTTTAATTATTGCCAGCTGCTTTGGAAGTACTTAATATATATGAGGTAACTTGCTTTTTGTTTGTTTCTTTGTTTTTTAGTCTGTTTTTACATCAGTAAGAGTCCACAACCATTTCATTTAGTGTCAGAGTAGAATATTCCAAATAAATGAAACAAAAACATGAACTAGATCGAATACTGGAACTAGTTATGATTTGAATTTAATAGTTGATGTTGCACATGCAATATAGAAGACTTCTAAAAGAGTGCAAAAATTTAGGCTTCTATGAAACTATAAACCTTAACCACAACCATGTTTACTTTACTGAAAGGTGTGAAATTGGCTTCCTTGGGTGAGAGCACAGTGATTTAATATCTAGAGTAGGGACCCCTTGGCTTAATTCTTGCCTTGCACTGAAGAGTAGGCAAAGTTAAAATTACATTATACAGCAGGTTCAACTTAAACAACAAACATGGCAGATTTGATGTTAAGTTTATTATTTACTATGGTAAAATCAACTTGTATTTATTAAATTAATAGGTATTAAAATATTCAATTCAGTTACTAATATCAAAAATGTCTTGCTTTTTTTTTTTACTCATGATCGCAGATAAGGATTAAGGTTTTTTTTTTCAGTCAATAAAGTGCGCTAGGTCAGGCTATATGAAAATTAAGGTCAGCTCAACAAGCACTTGATTATTTTGTTAAAAGTGAACTGTTGCAGTTGTGTCATAGCTTTTACAGTTGATTAGTTTGGTGGATCTATTACAAAGTTAATATTTAACATTTTAGGAATCTTATTTGTTCTGAACTATCAAATTAATTCATAAGAATTAATTTCTTTTAACTTAATTGTCAAGTCCATGTTAATCTTACTAGTCAACATTTAATTTGGTTATATCAACGAAGTTGAAATTATAAATTAGCCACTGTACTGTAGAGAGTCAAAAAGCTGAAGTTTCAAGTATTGGCCCTTAACTCTGACAAAGGGTTAATGCTCAAAACGTCAGCTTTTTGAATCTTCAGGGTGGCCAGTTTACAATTTCATCTTAATTGATCTACCCCCACTGACACAGCACCACAGTTTCTTTAAAAACCTCCAACGTTCATTCATTTGTGAACATTTAGTCAATTTTGATTTAAAATAGATTCCTCTGCTATAAAAAATATCACAGTATGATTGTGTTTCACAAAATTAACTGAATAGAATGAGTGAAACACAAAATTGGATAACAAATTTAGCTTCAAAAAAATTATAGTATCCCACCACACTTTCACATGTTCCATGAAATGCTGCTGAGCTATTATGGTCTTGGAAAATGGACATAAGTATAGTTAACATTATTCTTCTTACCATTTGTTTGCAAGATGAGAAAATTTTGCTTTTGTTTTTTTCCATTCTCACTAATATGAATGTCAGCTGGTAGCTATGCATACGCGTGACTGTCTTGCATTCTGGTGCCGGAATGTTAGTTTTACTCATCCTCTACTCAGTCTTTTTTGTCCAAACCATTTTCACATTTCCTAAGAGTTATGTTCCTTTTTGGGCTAAAAATGACCAATTAAAATAGGAACGCGAAAATCTATCGAGCTTACGTAACCGAAAACTATGAAGCAGCAAGTAGGAACAAACACCCTCCGGTAAAACAATGTACCAGAAGAAACCAATGCTTACCTTAGGACCATTTCCTCCATCTCTTTAGCAGTGTAAAAATATTCTTTCTCCCTCTCGCGTTCTTTTTTTTAAATTTCAAAAAAGTCCTGAGTTCGCGACGACAAGTTTGCTAGAACATGACCACTCTCACTCGCCCCAGGCTCCCTCCCGTATTGAGCCTCGATTAGAAAATCGAGCCTCGATTGGAAAATCGAGGCACGATTGGAAAATCGAGGCTCGATTGAAAAATCGAGGCTCGATTGGAAAATCGAGGCTCGATTGCAAAATCGAGGCACGATTGCAAAATCGAGGCTCGATTGGATAATCGAGGCTCGTATGTCGAAGCTTGGCAAAACGAGGAATCGTGGTCGTTTTTGATCAGGGGCTTTTGGGCTCGTTTCCCGGAAACCGTGAATGATCCGTGTTTTGGTGACAGGAGTTTTGTTGAAAGCTTCGCAAATGGTTCTTATAATTGTAACCTGATGTAATTCGGGAAGTACGTCAGGTAAAGGTTCAGGTGATAGTGATCTACCACGTGACAAACTACACTGATGATGACTGATGGTTTCAGTCGAAACGTCTGTTAATAATTAAGACCAAAATTCCAGAAAAAGATTTAAAAATTTTTCGTTAGAATTGAACCTGGATAAATGACAATATTCACTTTCACAAACAAAAAATGACTTGGATAAGTTAAGAGCTAATAGCTACAGCTGTTATGTTAAACTCTTAAAAGCAAAAATTGTGACGGACAGTCATCTTGCGTGCGTCACCCATTTGCTCTAGAACCCAGTTCATATTAGGTTCTACTCGTAATCAAAGAAAAACCACGAAGCTGATTGACGAAGAGGAGAGAAGACAGCTTGTAAAAGATAGACAGGTAAATCCAAAATAAGAAAACGCAATCAACGTTGCTGATCCTAGCATTATACAGACGTTTATCACATGTAACCCCAGCTGGTTTAATCGGGATAGTTCTTCAACAAATTATGTATTGCTCAATGTCTAGAGTATACTACCGCAAAATTATACAGAAGAAATCAAATGTGTAACATCTCTACGCAAAGTTTCTTTCACAGTTAAAATATTTGTACAGGTATGTGGATGGTTTTCTTACTTTGGTTGTGCGTATGATAGACAGCCTTCTGACAGCTCTCTTTGTAGAAGCCCATAGACACAAGCTGATCAATGACATTATCATCGATTTGGTCTGAGGGGCTTGAAAGAAATAAAATTGAAATGAAATTTAGGTTTTGGTTTGAAACGGTGCGGAAGATCTGGGGGCATGGCAATCAAAAAATTACCAGAAAAATGCTCTTGGCCACGTTAGCCTGTTACAAAGTTAACGCAATTTCTCGAAAATGCTCAAAAGTAAAGAACCACCTTCTTTCGCACACTGTTTTCCAACTTCCTTACTTTTGTGTATTAGAGTTCGATGTATACTACTCTGACCTTCGGAAGTTTGAGAAGACTTCTATCAAAGTAAGCAAAGCTGAGTTGGATTTGAATTTTCTCAAAAACTGTTTATCCTTCAATGTGTTTCCGAAGTTCATCTGTTTTCAACTGCCAAACACAAGTAGACATGATGTACGTGCTATTCGAATACGTCTATTAAGAAGTGCTATCGCCAAACGAAGAAAGGAACTCTGTAAGTTAACCATAGTAAGAGACAGGTTAGCGGTGCATCTCAATGGCATTGTCAGCAACATCGATGGATACATCCTCCATGGAACTGTTAAATATAATGTCAAAAAGTCTGTGAAACGTGTTATCGCCACCCACGAGAACTTAACGCGAAACGTAGTTCTACCTTTTGCTTCAACGGAGACAGTGGCCAACCTCTCGTCGCACAATCTCACGTCCGAACAATTGGAAATAGTTAAATATGGCCCTTCACATTCTATTAGTACTCCGACCATTAGCAAAACGGATGTCTTTTCTTGTTTTGAGCTGATTAATCGCACCATGGTCAGAAATCTATTCGACAGGAAGCTAAAGGGAAAACTGGTCGCTGACCTTTCTTATCTTGCCCATTCGTACGTTTCTTCACACCAACTTTCTGCAGCGGAGTTAAAGAAATGTAGGATACTAAAGGATTTGAGGAAGAACAAGGACATTGTAATACTGAAGCCTGACAAAGGAAATGGCTTAGTTGTCTTGGACAGGAAAGCGTACGAACAGGGTATTTTTTCCATTATCAGTGACACTTCTAAGTTTAAGGTTAATGATAACGATCCTACATTACAAAGACAGGGTAATTACAACGTTTTTTAAGAGCGCTTAAAAATAAGGGCCACTGGGACAAAGATGCCTATGAGAGAATCTATCCAACTGGTTCTCAACCAGCCAGGTTTTGTGGGCTACCTAAAATGCACAAGGCTTGGCAGCCTAATGAAACACCTCCATTTCGACCCATAGTATCTTCAATAGGTACCTACAATTACAATTTATCTAAGTTCCTTTGTAATCTTCTAGAGCCACATGTTCCGCGTGAATACAACGTCCGCGACACGTTTTCTTTTGTACATGAAATCAACCAGTTATCAACCTCAGGGAAGTTCATGGTATCTTTCGATGTTGAGAGTTTGTTCACTAGTATACCTCTTGATGAATGCATTGATCTGGCGATCACATACATTTATTAAGGTAACCCTGGTCTTAACATAAACGCCGCTGACCTTAGAACGCTTTTACCTTCGCAACAGCTGAGACTGGTTTCTTGTTTAAGGGTGTGTTTTATGATGAAATAGATGGGGTTGCCATGGGGTCCCCACTTGCTCCAGTACTTGCAAACCTCTTTATGGGACATCATGAAAAAAACTGGCTAGATAACTATTCATTCTCTGAAATTCCGTTCTACAGACGCTATGTTGATGACACCTTTTGTTTGTTCAATGGCGAGGAGGACGCGCTCGTGTTCTTTGATTATATCAACGCCAGGCACCCTAGTATTCGTTTCACAATGGAAAGGGAAATTGATAAGAAATTATCGTTTCTAGACATATTGTTAGACAACAGTCATACATCCATCGTCACAAGTGTATATCGCAAGAAGACGTTTACTGGTCTTCTTACTAATTATTTCAGCTTCGCCCCTTTGATTTACAAATTAGGTTTAGTCATAACATTGACTGACAGAGTATATAAGATCAATAATTCCTTGGTTGGTTTTCATCTGGATGTCAAGAAACTTATTTTCTTGCTACGGAAAAATTGTTTTCCATCTTGGGTCATAGACAAGATCATTTACAAGATCATTTACAGGTATCTAGCTATGAAAAATAATCCTTCTCCTACTGGGCAGAACGCCTCTTCTAACTCCGATAAACCTTCTTCGCACTATTATAAACTTCCCTGTGTTTGTCGATTTTCTAACATCGCTCAGACTAAGTTAAGACAACTACTCAAACGTTATTGTAGAGCTGACTTAGATGTTAAGTTAGTCTTCAGCACGTTTAAACTCAGAAACATGTTCAGTGTGAAAGATTCAGTACCGCTAGGTCTACGTTCGCATGTCGTTTATAAAGTTACGTGTGCTGGCTGTATTGTCGGTTATATTGGTGAGACCACTCGCCGCATTTGTACGAGTTCGTGAGCACCTCTTGTCGGACAAAACATCGCATATTTACAAGCACCTGCAATCATCAAGGGCCTGTCTTGACTCTTGTGATACTGAATGTTTCACGATCTTAGATTCTGCCGCTTCAAAATACCAAATTAAGATCAAAGAGGCATTGCATATCAAGTGGGAAAAACTCGTTCTTAATCAGCAATTGAAGCATCTAGAATTATCTCTTTCCATTTAATTACGTTGTTCCTTGCTCTCTTATTTTATTATTATTATTACTTCTTTTTTTTGATCTAGTCAAGCGCGCGCTATTTACATTTTTCGCGTATTTAATATTCAAACTGAAACGTAAGCCCTGACACGTAATTTGAAACGTACCTTAATATAAATTTAAATGTACAACAGTTAAAAGCTCATTTGCAACTGAAGATGACATGAGAATGTCGAAACATGTCGTGTAAATTTAAACTCAAAGTTGTCGTTTCTTTTTTGAGAGTTACTATAGAGTAACGTGTGCACAGACCAAGTGCTCTCCAAAATTGCTTTATTAGAATACTAATGAAGTTAATATATAATAATAAATATTGGGATAATCACGTGACTGCGGTTAAGGTGTGGTAACCTACAGAATCCAGATTATGTGATAACTAAGGTATCTATCCAATAGGAATAAACACTACCCTTACCGCCTCCCGGTTCGCTCAGTTGGTTAGAACGCCGAAGTGTTGTGCGGGATGTCGAGGTCGATGGTTCGAGCCCCGGCCGGACCAACAATCAAGGTCTTAAAATAACTGAGGAGAATGCGCTACCTTTATATAATGTCAAGAAATGGATAGACATTCTAGTCTTCTCGGATAAGGACGAATAAACCGTAGGTCCCGTCTCCTGCATCTCCTAATTAGTTAATTTGGTTAGGCAGGGGACGTTGAAGAACCCACTCACGAGATTACTGTGATGTGGGCTGGCCTGTTTACTGGGAATCGGAGGGGAGGGGGCATCTTCAAATAAGTTTCCTTCGATTGTTTGTAAACTGCTGATGCAGCCCGGCCAAAGTCCTCCGAAAAGTGTTGTGATGCGCATTTGATCATATCCACATGTTAATTTGCGCAATTTAAATATTAAATTATTATTATCAGGCGCACTTCGCCTGAAGGTAAGAAAGAGATCGATAGACAAGTGAATGATGTGCTAGAACGTGGAATAGTTCAAGAGTAAGTTAGTGCTTGGTCTTCGCCAGTTGTTCTAGTCAAGAAAAAAGATGGTTTTATGAGATTTTGCGTTGATTATCGCAAGTTGAATAAAATTACCAAAAAAGATAGCTTTTCCTTACCCCTTATTGCCGATACTTTAGATTCTTTAAACGGAACAAGCGTTTTCAGCACAATTGACACGAAGTCAGGTTACTGGCAAATAGAACTTCATCCTTCTGCCAGATAAAAACTGCTTTTGCTACGCAGAATGGCCTGTATGAATTCTTGGTGATGCCTTTCGGTCTTACAAACTCTGGGCAGAGTTTCCAGAGACTTACGGGCCACATCTTGAGAGGAATGGAATATCGGTTTGCACCTATATATATCGATGATATTATCATATTTTCCAAATCGGTTAGAGAACACTTAACTCATTTGGAAGAGGTTTTCAGGAGACTTTGTGATATCAAACTGAATCCGAAGTGTAATTTCGTTAAACAAAGGGTAGAATATCTAGGTCATATCGTAACTCCTGAGGGTATCAGTCCAAACCCAGAAAAGATTCGTGTTGTGCAGGAATTCCCTACTCCAACTAATCTCAAGAAACTCAGGAATTTCTTAGGTCTCGCTAATTATTACTGGTGTTTTGTCAAGGTTTTTCTCATATAGCCACTCCCATGAATGCATTAACCAAGAAGGGTGTTTCTTTCAATTGGACAGAAGAGTGTGCTGTTGCTTTCGACAAGTTGAAACGTGCTTTAGTGTTTGCTCCAATTTTAGCTTATCCTAACTTTAAAGAGCCTTTTCTACTGTTTGTCGATGCTAGTTCTACAGGAATAGGATTTTCCTTAGCTCAAGTACAGAATGGTAAAGAAGTAGCGATTGCTTATAACGGTCGCGGTTTGAATAGTGCAGAGCGCAACTATAGCACAACTGAGAGGGAGGCGCTCGCGTTAATAGAAGGGATTAAGAAATTTCAGCCCTACCTTCAGAATCGCCAATTCACGTTTGTTACTGATCACAATTCGTTACGCTGATTAATGAGCGTTAAGGATGCTTCTGGTCGTCTTACAAGATGGGCCTTATTTTTTACAGTACGATTTTGAGATCATTCATCGCCCTGGTAAGATGCATGGCAATGCGGATAGTTTGTCTAGACGTCCTTATGACACAAGGGAATGTAATTCAATCCGAAAAGAAGAGCCACAAGTAGCAAAAGTACGAGAATTGCGAAGGCGGGATTTTGACCTTAGTGAGATTATTGAGTACCTAGAAAATGATATTTTACCCATTTACGATAGTGCAGTAGGCAAGCTTTTACTTGTGAGTGATGGCTTTTACATCGGACGTGATGGTTTACTTTACGATCTAGGTAACAATCGAAAGCGCAATTCTTGGGATTCATTTCCTCAACTCGTTGTCCCTCCAGCATTGGGATTTGAAATTTTGTCGAACATGCATGACCATATATCCGGTGCGCATTTTGGAGTCCATAAGACTTTCAATAAGGTTAAGCAACGATATTGGTGGAAAGGAATGTACAAAGATGTTGAACATTGGTGCATGTAAGTCTTGCACTGAGTGTTCCATGAGAAAATCGCCTAGGAATACCAAAAAGGCACCCTTACTTCCAATTCCAGTGGAGAATGCTTTTGATAGAGTGGCTGTTGATGTGTTAGGGCCTTTCCCACCTTCCAACAAAGGAAACAGGTATGTCGTCGTTTTTAGTGATTATCTTACTCGATGGTGCGAAGCATTTCCTGTTCCAAGCGTTGAGGTAACTGTGATCTCTCGTCTATTAGAAAATGAGATCATCGCCACTGAGTTTAAAGCACGTAAAAAGAAAGGAAAAATGGAATATCTAGTTAAGTGGCATAACTTTCCCAGAAATCAGTCGACTTGGGAACCAGCACAAAAAATTTTAGATAGACGACTTGTTGATAATTTTAACAACTCAAGGAAGTGACGAACTCTCGTCTAGTCAATTCATTTCCGCAGGCGACGTTCGAATTGGATGTGCCAAGCAGGCGTTCTAGGTATTTTTCGTGCAACTTGGACCGGAACAGGACATAAATGTGAAGAGAACTACGTTAAGAACCCTAAGGCCACTCTGAGAGCTCTGACTTACGCTATGTCTATTTCACAAAGTATGATGCGAGTTCTCGACGGAAAAATTGTGTACTTGTTCAAAATTACTGATCAGATGAGCATCATATTAAATTTTCTGTCTCAGGATTTAAAAATGGTCCAAAGTACCCGCTTTACTGACTGGAAGAAAAAACTAGAACAATTTGCCAATTCAGCCAAATGTCACGAGGGAATGACGATGGAATTTCTTTCTAAGTAAACCGCTAAGATTAATCGTGCTTTCGCTGCTTCCTAAGACTTTTTGAAATCCAAGATACTTTGAGTCAGATATCTCATCTACATGAAAAATCACTTGTAGGCTATTCCGATTTACCTAAGTTTATGTCCTCCCACTTGTCTGCCAAACTTTCTACTGATCATTCATTGAGGTTGACTATAACAGCACTGGAACAAGGTTCGTCTATTCTGGCTAGCCCAATGGTCGATGTCGAACACAGCGATCAGGATTTGACTGTCGATATTTTATTGTTAGTACCAGAGATTACAGATAAGGATAGCTTCTGCGTCGTACAACATTTGACTCCACTTAAGTTCAATATTTCGGGTAAATGTTTTTCGGGGCCTGTCCAACACACAAACCTTGCTTTAGTTAATTGTCCGAATTCAAGGAAGGTAGTCTCTTTAGACGTATTAGATAGGTGTTTTAGAAGCGAAGTAGGTTTCTTATGCCCTAAGAATGCATTAAAGACAGTTTCTAGCTTGCAATGGTTAGGTTTTGCTCGGAATCCATACCTGAAACTTTCTTTCCCGCGAAACCATCAACCTACTTCGAAGTGTGACCATATCCATCCATTAGTTCATCTTGGAGGCAGATATTTTCTTTCCACCACTTCTGGAACTTTGGCTTTGAACAATGGTGAGCAGCTTAACATTTCTCCGTTTGCAATCTATAACTTCCCGTGCAACATCAGTTTTATTGGAATGGAGACTAGCTTGGGCACCTGTCCCCAGAGACTACTGGTATCATTACCTCTCTTTTCAACGGACGCAGTTTCATATGTTCAGTGGGATCCTAACTAAGATGATTTTCCTACACTAATGTTACATCATAAGTCACTGACCATTCCACCACTTATCAAGATTAATCGTACAGTGATTGACAACTTTGACGAGTTGTTTCAACTTTATGATAGCCAGATTGGTGGCGCTTTTCAGAAGGCAGACAGTTTGATTGATCAGATAGAGGAAACTACTCAGTTCACTTACGTCGAATATATTGCTTTCGTTGCACTTGGTCTATCAGTGGTCAATTTCATCATCTTCTGTATTCTTTGCCGGTACATCTCCAGAATATCTGTGCGACATTCCACGCCTGACAGTCCTCTTACCTTGCCAACAGCCGTTGCAGAGAGTCACCAATATAAAACCTGCAGTCATTGTTCAAAGCACAAGAGGACCAATCGTCCGAAAACGACTATTTTTGCTCCATATTTCTCCCGGCTACTTCTGATGTAAACATCACGCCATTTAACTCACTAACCGATATGGAAATTTCTCATATAGAGGTGTCGGTTGATGAAGTCAGGGAATACTTGAGTAATTTGGACACCTCAAAAGCGTGCGGCCCCGATGGCATCCCGGCGCGCCTTTTGAAAGAATACTCTGAACAAATTGCTGCTAGTCTTTGCATGCTTTTCAATTTCTCTTTGAGTCGGGGTAAGCTATACTATGAGTGGAAAACTGCGGATATTACACCTCTTCACAAGAAAGACTCAAAAGAACCCGCCGAAAACTATCGGCCCATATCACTCCTTACTATTACCAGCAAGATCTTGGAACGTTGTGTGGGCACCCGTTTTTACGATCGTGTGAAACAATTAATCAACCATTTACAACACGGGTTTATGAAGAACCCCTCGTGTGTCACCCAGCTACTGTCGGTGTTGCATGCCACTGGCGAAGCTCTGGACAAGAACATTCAGTCAGACTTAATCTATCTGGATTTCGCCAAAGCGTTCGACTCCGTAGATCACTTAATCCTCCTGGCCAAGTTGAAGGCGGACGGTGTTTCGGGACCACTTTTTGCATGGTTCACGGACTACTTAACTGATCGCGCCAAAGGGTGCTTGTGGAAGGTGCTGCATCAAAGTGGGCGCCGGTTACTTTCGGCGTCCCACAAGGGATTCTGTTAGGGCCGCTACTGTTCACAATCTTTATTAATGATCTACCGGATGAAGTCGTAGATGGGGTCAGGGCAGCGTTGTGCGCTGACGGCACCAAGCTGTACAAAAGCGTCACCTCTATTTGTGATCGTCAGTCTCTGCAAACTACTCTAGGCAACCTAAACAACTGGTCAAAGCGTAATCGCTTTAAATTTAACACCTCTAAATGTAAATCTTTACTGTCACCCGTTAAAATTCCCCCCTGGTTCACGAGTACACCCTGGACAGTGCTCAGCTTGAGCGTGTCTCCACCGAAAAAGATTTGGATGTTCACATCACAAGTTTGCTCTCTTGGAAACCCCACATCCTCGCTAGTACTGCGAAAGCCAACAAGCTCCTTGGGCTTTTAAAGCGAACATGCCCCCTAACAACCGACGTGACTGTTCGGCGCACGCTATAACTATCGCTGGTCAAGTCTCAGCTGTGCTACGCCACGCAAGTCTGGTCGCCCGCTTAAGTCACCCTAAAGGCCCAAGTCGAGCGAGTACAACGCCGCGCCACCCGCTGGATTTTACAAACTCGGGTGGGAGGGGTCTCTTACAAGGACAGATTAATCAAGCTTGACCTGCTCCCTTTATCCTATGACAGAGAACTGAAAGACTTGTTATTTTTCTCACCAATGTCTATACAACTATATTGACTTTAACGTACACTGTTTTGTTGACTTTATCTCCCACGGCCGTACCAGACTTTGTAATTCTTTCAGCCTAAAAGCACCTATTTGTAGAACCAGTACTTTACAGGCCTCATAATTTAATCGCATTGTTAAACTCTATAACCTTACTTGCTCCGTCTCGCCATCCGCCAGCTTTGACAACCCCAGGTTCGCACCAGAAGTCTGTCCGCAATGTAATGCTAGACCGCCTAAAGACTGCATATGACAGTGATTGGCCCTGCACGTGGACACTAGCCAGTACGTGCTCGTGCCACTAAGTTGAAATTATTTATTTATTTATTCTGTATTTTTGTAATTTTCTATTTTATAGTGTTTTTTAATTCATAATGGGTGGCGCCTCGCATGGGACTTTACGTCCCGTTCGCGCCTTCCCTTTTGGGTGAAGTTTCATCTCAGTTTCTCTTCTGTTTTCCATTTGTTATTGTATTATTGTACTTTTACCTTGTTTAAATATTTATCTGATATTCCCAAGAAAGTCGTTAAAAAAAAAAAAAAAAAAACGGCCTCCAAGGGAACTCGTACAGCACACGACCCCAAAGTTTCCCCCTTTTTGCAAAATGAACGGATACACTGTGGAAACTCTCACGGTCAGCTAACCCAAACACGTCTACGGTTTTCCTACTTAAAGCGTTAGTACCTCTCGCATGATTATTGGATGCGTAGAGCATTAGATTCACAGAGTATTAGATGCATAAAGCGTTGCTGTAGTAGCTCTCCAGAAGAGAATAAAAAAAATACAGAGTCTTGGCACCTCTCGTTAATTTGGCCGAGTGAGTCGTAAAACCTCCCAACAGTTGTAACGAACTTTTCCTGATTTCACACATTGTGTGCGTTCTTGGACAGTGACCAACACGAAAGCTACGGCTACTTTGGTCACTGTGCACACATATACAAATGAAAGTTTCTAAAGAAACTGTGGTGCTGCGTCGGTGGGGGTAACAAGGTAATTTGTTTATATTTGTATCAACTAAGTTGAAATTGTGAATTGGCCACCGTAACGAATAAAAAAGCTGACGTTTCGATCGTTAGCCCTTCGTGAGAGCAAAGGGAGGAATTGTGGGTTCTATGTGGGTTTATATGCAGAAAAAGGGAGCTACGCCATTGGTGAGAACATGACGACGAGGAAAACCCGAATAAATTAGTGGAATGAAAAGCGTTCGTTGATACCTGTGGGATTAAGAGTGTCGATTTGAAAGATAAACTTTTGTTGAAGAGTTTTGCGGCTTTTCGTGTTGCCTAAATGTAAGGAAAGACTGTTCTCTTTGGGTATAGCACAACAGACCTCACTGCACGTCAATGGCGGAGTGCTTGATCATTGAGAAACATTTTTTTGCGTTCATATATAAAGTTATACATCGGCGAAACAAGGAGAAGACTAAGTGACCGGCGATTCCGAGAACACCTTCGCGACGTCGAAAGGATCGACAAGGACGCATCAAAACCAGTCGCTAGACACTTTAATTTACCTACTCATTCTAAACAACATATGGAAATCTGCGGTAAATAAGTTACGAGAATTTGATGTTAGATCCACATAACGAATTTGACTTGAAAAGTTTGAGTATACCCAACACCGATTTGCCGAATTATGTAAGGGTATTTTAGCGAGGGTCTCAGTAAGGTGTGATAGCTTGAAGGGCTAGCAATTAAAATTTCGGCCATTTTAACGGCTAACGGTTAACCCCCTTCCTTTGTGATTGAAAGAAAAAATTTATTACGGTAAAAAAATTTTTGACGACTGACGGTTAAAAACCACTGATTATTTTAGGTCGTTTTACGGCTAACAGCCAACCCCATTGAGATCCTCGTTGGTGATGAGTTGAAGGGTGGTGAAGGGCAAACGCCAATTTTGTCGTTGAATGAAATAATCGCGTTCATGGCTGAAGCAGAAATATTGATTTGAGACATACCAATGTGTGAACAGAAGCATAATCTATAAAATCAAAGTGAGTTTCTGCTGGAATGTACTTATAGGTTTACAGTGCTTTTTTCAGTAACGACCTGACCAAGGACCAATTCCATCGTATTTTCCCCTTCCGCCAACGTTGACTGGAAAAACCTCGCAATCAACCTTAAAAGCCTTGATTCTTATCAAGACTTGCAGTAAATATGACTGGAACCTAACTACACATACATGTAACCGCGACTTCGCCAAAATGCAATTTGAACACTGAGAAACACCTGATCTGTTTGGTGCCCTTCTGTTTCCTGGTGTTCCTGTGGTGCTGTGGCGTATTTCCCGGAGAGAATTCCATGAGCAACCTTCGCCCTGAAAAGAAACAAAAATTTCACGAAAGTTTATATATCTACCCTTTTATAGAGGTAAAAGTTTCTTCTCGAGAGGAGTATCATCCCCTCGATTTCGAGCAAAAACTTCGAGCAAGGAGAGATTAAGACGCTTTTTTCTTTATTTTTCCTGGATTGCTAATCGTAAAAAATATTAACCCTATGCTAGGAATGCGAGAAATCTATGCTAGGAATGAAAATGTAAAAAAGAAGCTGAGCTGTGAACTTACATCTGAGTGTTAAAATCTCCACTAGGACCCGACGGAACTTGGACAAATATGGCGGCAAATTGATCTTCATACTTGGAGAAACAAGAAAAATAAGACAAATATTTAAAAAAAAAAAAGAAAAACAAATAGGACAATTTTCAGTTGAGATTCGAAGTAATCCGTGGTTGCTTTTAGTTAACTATATTTTGTTATGCGATTGGTTCAGAAAACTCGGATTTTCAACCAATCAGATTTAAAACTTAAACCAATCACCACTTAGTCACCCGCGTTTTCCTGCGCTTTAAACAGTTTGCTTGTTTTTACTTCGAGTTCTCATTGGCTCCTCGTGATATTTTCCTTTCTATGATTGGTTGTTGTGATTACTTTAGTTTTACAGCGCTTAATCGAAAGGCGCACCACAATTCACATGAGATAAATAATTTTACCTTCAACTTCTACTGCACCCGTAATTCAGCCTCAGGCTGCAAGTGGTCAAATATAAACTATATTACTATATTACTATTACTAACTTTATCCAAGTACCATAAAACATAAATTCTTTTACTTGAGGAGCTGTCTATTTTTGATAGCACAGGTATAATCCTCACATTTCAATTGATACATTGATATAATCAAGCAATGAAAGTTCTTGTGTCTAACGACAAATTAAAAAGTATTTTTGTTGAAGACTTTCTTCAATTTATGACTCTTTGCTAACAAACATAGATAGTTAAGTCACTAATAAAACACAACTGATGTCCTCCCCCATTTTCTAGAAACCATGCCACAACTTAGGACTTAAATTTTTCTTAATGAGGAATTCATTCTTTCCCGTGAATTGTTAAGAGTGCAATAACTGCATAAGCATTGGCACCTGAAAATACTTTTGGCACAGACTTAAAAACTTCACAATTCTTAATATAAAACCCCATTTTAAATCACCTGTTAAATTATTATTTGTGACAAATTATTGTGCAGCACAATTATAAGGCATCACTAAACATGTCCTTTCTGTATTGCAAGTGGTCCAAAGTAAGCAATTTTTGCAACTCAACATATTCTAACATACATTTCAAATAGAAATTTAATTATCTTTTACAATTTCAGCTGGAAATGCAACAATTTAGGCCCAGTCTTCAAAGTTCATTATTGAAACGATACCCAAGATATTTACCAGGCCCAGCTAAACAGAACCCCTTTAAATGTAGTGCCTGTAGCCCACCCCCTCAACTATGTGCCACATGGTCAAATCATCCGAAAGTGATGTTTCATTCTTCACTTGTTCCACTTGTAAACATTAACCAAAGCGATGAGCTAGAAATTATTGTATTTACGACTTCATAGGATCTAAATTTACAAGTTTCCAACAAAATAATTTGCAAAGGCTAAATCCAGCATAAAGATTGAAGAATTGTGCCTCACTTTGCAGCAATACATCCTTTGCACGTCTTAGTAAACACAATGTATTTGCACAAGTGTTCGTAGTAGGTAGAAATGGGCATTTGTGTGGGGGTTTGTGCCATGGCTTGTTGCCTCAACAAATTCGATACAAGGTGCTACACCAAACCCAAGTGGGGGCTCTTTGTCAGTGCCCGTGATATACTGAAGTATATGTCCCAGGGTGATTGATCCCCTTTGCCCACTTGCTGCTAGCCTGGTGTATCTAGAGAACCAAATATAAATTTCTGTTTCAAAACGGCGTACATTGTTACCCTCTTCAGAGAAATTTGGTGGGAGAAGGACGATCAACTTTCCTTTTGACAAGGCTGCAATTTGTGAAGGTCTGAAAAGGTGAAGGAAGTTAGGTATACCGTTTCCTATTTGATAAATCCTCAGGGTTTTAAAGCCAATGAAAGCGAAGCTTTGAGATACGAGGATTTGATGGCTCTTTAGAAGAAAAAAGGGCCTGGAGATCTTCTTTCATAAATCTGGGGATATTACCATTCTGCAGAGTGCTAATGACCATTATTAATCCAATGGTTGAAAAGTCATTAGAAAGGTGGTCTTTGAGGCCATTGTCGAGGTACTTAGCTTTGATCTCTCGTAAACACAGGCGAAAGAACCCTTTTCGTGGACAACCTTAATAGTCAGCACTCTCACCATAAAATCCAACTGCAAGTGTTAGTCTGGGGTCTTTTAAAAATTGCACTTCCTCCAAAGCTGATCTCAAAACGTCGTGTCGATTGATTAAGATGAAGTTGGTTTCACCCTCCACACTTACAGTTACGTCTTGCACATCCAGTGGTCTCCCAGTCACAATCAGACTTTGTGCATAGCGTAAAATTTCGACAGGATTTTCAATACCAATAGATTTAAAGTAATTTACAAAATCCTTTGCCAGCAGACCCACAAGTTGATTTTCAGTGTTATCAGATAGCGTCTTCTCCCTTTTTGACTCAATTTCTTTACTGCGGGTCTTCAAAGGTGGATACTGATTGAATTTCTCTTTGTTCAAGTTGTTCAGGAGCTTGTTGACTAAGCATTTCTGCCTAAAAAAATATATGTATAAGAATGAAAAGCACTAACTTTCTTGGTTCTTTTCTGTAAATGTTTGCTAACACTTTGCACTGTGAGAAAAACAAATAACCAGGAGACTTTTTACGAAGATTTAAATAGTTGATTAAGCTGTGAAGAAAGTTTTGATGTAAATGAATAACTACTGACTTTATCTAACGAGGGTAAAACGCATTAAAGCTCGTTAAAGTCGTAGGCTGACAAACCGGTGGCCCTCCTTAGATTATGTCAAAATTAGGTTGTTGCCATGGACAAATGGTCACAATGAGGCTAGGGACAAACAAGTCACAATAAATTGCTCTTATTAACAGCCTAGTTTTAAAAATTTGCTTTAAAAATTTTAAAAACAGTACAAAATTTACCAGGCAAATCATCACATTCGATTAAGCTATTTCTGTTGTCATCACGTATTAAACAGTTCAGTTCACTTTTCATCTTAATGCAAATGACTCCTTGCCCACAGAGCAGTTTCACTTGTTTGTACTTGTATTCTTCACAGCTAACAGGTGTGATTAACTTTCGCCGGTTTACACGAAGAAAAATAAAAGCTCTGTTGCCAACTAACGGATATTTTAGTTTAATTGCGTCACCAATTTTGGATCGGATGCCCTCTCCATCTGCACTGAATAAATTAACAAATCCTCGAAGCAAAATAATGTCGTGGTTAATTGACAAATTTTCTTCTTCGTCGTCATCCCCCACGTGCAGAAGACAAATTCAAACGATTTAGATTGTTCTGGAGTTGTTTTTTGTTTCTTTCCTCCGTTACCGGACGGTGATGCTGATCGAAGTCGTCCCCGTTGGCTGAAGAACACAATCCTGTACTTCGACTTTTTTGTAACATGAATTGAGCTCGCTCCACGGCACTAGGAACATTGCTCGTTGAACTTAAGTTATTTTAGGGTGGTCTTCCCACTCACATTTTCAAAATTTTCAGATACGAATTGAGTGACTTAATCCGGAAATTTCTTATTTTAGCTTGAACTAGTGCTTGCTAACACTTGTCACACGAGTCTCGAGCACTCATCCACAGAATCGGCAAGGTTTCGAATATGTTCCTCCATTTTGTTCATTAAAAAAGGCGGGAGAAGCTTTTGGAAACGGATTCCCGCATGTTTGATCCAAGATGCTATGCACATGGTCTACATTGAATTTTCATTGAATTTTCATTGAATTTTCATTGAATTGAACTTGAATTTTCAATTATTTTCATTGAATTGAGCTTGAATTGCACTGAGCTGAACTTGAACTTTCATTGAATTGAACTTGAATTTTCATTGAATTGCACCTGAATTTCATTGAATTTCATTGAATTGAAACTTGAAATTTAACTTGGAATTGAATACTGCTACAATTGGCTTGCCATAATTGGTCCGGCAGAGGAGATTTAACTCCGTGACTGTTTTGCCATTTGCACAAAGTTTTAGCTGCTCCATCGGGATAACTATGAAGCATAGTAGTTTCGTTCTCGTGTCAGTGTGTATTACAATTTTCGTGGCTATCAACGTTCCATTTGTTAAACCTCTAAAACAATTTTCATCTCATGGTGACGACTCTCGTCAAGAATTTTTGGAGTTAAGTGGTACGTATCAGAATGACGGCTTACGGATATCTTAAAAAGCGCGCCGTGGAAGTCTTTCCTTTTGATTTCAAGGCTTCGCTCTCTGCACATTCTTAAATGACAGCTAAGTGTAACCCCCAGTTTCTCAATTTATTCAATTCCATATTTATTTCCAATTCCAACATAAGTGACTTTAATTTTTAATTTGGTTGAAACATTTTGCCATTTACTGAAATTGTGTTAATATATATTTTGTTTACCGATAACTTGAATTTTCTCGTAATTTAGCGTCGGATCACCAAGATTACGTAGTGAATTTTAAAGGTGAAACTATCAGCCTGAAAAACTTGATAAAGTCATTGCGTCACCATAACGTTACTCTACCACAAGAGGACAGATATCTCGCTGAAGTGCATTAAGTCATCCTAAGCATATTCAACTGACGCCCGACTGACGGCATTTGTTCTAATTACTAGGAACGTCAACAACAGAACACATCAACGCCACCCGCCTGCGAAATTAATCTTGGTTTAATTAGCGAAGAACTTACGTTCAAAATGCGGCTGTTGGCACACACACTCGATCGGCGAAGCTGCAACTGATGAAGATGACAACCCAAGAGGGTTGAAAGGCTAGGTCTTTCACTCACTGAGTCTTATAGAATATAAAACACGTTCCGCATTTGCTAATATCTTTTAATTTGCAATAATTTCGGAATAACTATCAAGCGCAGCAGTTTAGTTCTCGTGTCAATATGCATTACGATTTTCGTGCAAATGAACGTTCCACCTGTTAACGCCAAAATGGCATTTTCATCTTTTGGTAGCGACCCTCATAGTGCTTGCTAACACTTGTCACACGAGTCTCGAGCACTCATCCACAGAATCGGCAAGGTTTCGAATATGTTCCTCCATTTTGTTGGTTAAAAAAGGCGGGAGAAGCTTTTGGAAACGGATTCCCGCATGTTTGATCCAAGATGCTATGCACATGGTCTACATTGAATTTTCATTGAATTTTCATTGAATTGAACTTGAATTGAACTTGAATTTTCAATTATTTTCATTGAATTGAGCTTGAATTGCACTGAGCTGAACTTGAACTTTCATTGAATTGAACTTGAATTTTCATTGAATTGCACCTGAATTTCATTGAATTTCATTGAATTGTAACTTGAAATTTAATTTGGAATTGAATACTGCTACAATTGGCTTGCCATAATTGGTCCGGCAGAGGAGATTTAACTCCGTGACTGTTTTGCCATTTGCACAAAGTTTTAGCTGCTCCATCGGGATAACTATGAAGCATAGTAGTTTCGTTCTCGTGTCAGTGTGTATTACAATTTTCGTGGCTATCAACGTTCCATTTGTTAAACCTCTAAAACAATTTTCATCTCATGGTGACGACTCTCGTCAAGAATTTTTGGAGTTAAGTGGTACGTATCAGAATGACGGCTTACGGATATCTTAAAGGCGCGGACTCAATTAGGCGCCGTGAAAGCCTTTCGTTTTGATTTCAAGTCTTCGCTCTCTGCAAATTCTTAAATGACAGCTAACCCTGCAAGGTCCAATTTCTCAACTTATTTAGTCCTTATAATGTAAGAATTGACACTAATTTTTGATTTTGTTGAAACGTTTTGTTATTGAAAATTGTGTTGACGTAAATTTTGTTTACCGATAACTTTTCTCCTAATTTAGGATCGGATCACCAAGATTTCGTGGTGAATTTTAAAGGTGAAACCATCAGCCTCAAAAACCTGACAAAGCTATTGCGTCACCATAACGTTACTCTACCACAAGAGGACAGATATCTTGCTGAAGCGCTCAGGCAAAAAAATGCTTCAGAACAATCGTGCGGAGGCAGATGCTTATCGGAAGAAAGAGGAGAGGGCAACAAGTGTTTCTGTGATAAGGCTTGCAGAGAACTCGGTGATTGCTGCTTGGACTTCTATTCACGGTAAGACAACTTGTTTTTCGTCGATGGCTAATATATTAGTCATGTATATAGTTCGTCGCTACCAATAATAAATTGTATTTCAGTCATTAATGCATCGGTCAAGTAAACTCCCAACATCTCTACCAAGAGTTGGTTGTGCATTTTGCAGATGATGTGTAATAATTTTGTCAAAACTTTGAAGATAAATTCAGCAAACGAGATGCAGCCGAACTCTCTCAAATTGCGTTCACGAAAGAGTAAGCTCGCTTTGAAACTTCGAAATGTAATTTTGTTGCGCTTCTTGCAATTTTATAATATTGGGGTCAACTGATGACAGTGTCAACGATAAATAAAGCTGAATAAGAAGGGTGTCTTTTTTGCAAGGTTTTGATTCTTTGGATGATTAGGAATTTTATGAAATTGCTATCGAAACAAAAAAATTAGAAATTGTCGATTTTCCGGTTTAACTGGTTGTCCGATTACTTGGTGACCGCGCGTGTTCTTGGTAGGGCTTCGTAGAGTACCATTACTCGTTATCAGTTTTGAAGTTCAATTAACGCTAATTCAGCTCGTCGATTTTTCAGTCTGTTTCGTTTATTTGCTTTTTTCTCTAACGACGTTACCGTCAATGTCACGATTTTGCTTCAAGTAACTCGAAACATTAGCCACAACTTATCAAGTTCGTCGTTAATAAACTTTGTGATGCCAATTTTTTCTTATCTAAGCCATCATAAATACCTAAATGCAATTATATTTGGTCTCTTGCCGTCCTGTCAATGTACCGTTAGGAAGCGACAAAGCAGTATTTAGGGTATTAGAAATTTTCTACAAGTTAAGATAATTTCTCAACACGAGATAACGTCTTAACGAAACCAAGTCCTTGAACCTAAGTCATGCTCGTCTCTTGAATAGACGAGCGGGAGTAAATGACGACTAACATCGATGCCACCGAGGCTCTCCAGTTGGGTTTTTAGATGGCAGAAACATAATAAAGAAAAGTATCAATAGTATCAATAGTATCAATAGTATCAATAGTATCAATAGTATCAATAGTATCAATAATAAATAAAAGTATCAATAGTATCAAAAGTATCAATTGTATCAATAGAAATGGATAACTACGAAGGAAGCAATTTCAGTAAGTAAGAATTACCCCTCTCGTCTCTAGTTTTTCAGTCTTGAACATAATCATAAACAATATTATGTGCTTAGATTGATATTAAGTATCAGTAAAGGCGTTTGACACCGTCGGTTATTCGGTTGTGATACGCAAGTTGCATCGCATTGGGTTCTTTAACGAAGCATTGCAGTGGATCTTAAGCTACCTCTCCTCGCGAAAGCAGTTTGTTCAGGTTAATGACAAACAGTCCAACATGGCTGATGTTGGGTTTAGAGTCCCCCAGGGTTCTATCATGGGACGGTGTTGTTTAACCTGTATGTCAGTGATCTCGAGGGCTGCTTACATGAGAGTTGTAACTGCCTGCAATACGCCGAGGACACCACAATTTACCAGCATAGCGTACCCAAGAACCTGAATAGCTGCATTCAGGCTATGAATGAGAACTTACAAAGCATCGAGTCCTGGGCCTGCATGTCCAATCTATTGCTGAACGTGAAAAAGACTAAGCAGATGCTAGTTACCACTCCTCAAATGTCGCGCTTTCACGAGCTAGGAACACTTGCCCCCACGCTTAAGTTGAAGGACCAGATTTTAGATAGAGTAGATAATTTTAAGTTGTTAGGTACCTGGTTAGCTGAAGATCTTAAATGGATACACCATGTGAATCAGGTCACGTCTTCGTGCTACAAAGTATTGTCCACTTTGCGCATGATAAAAAATATGACCCCACAAGACATCAAGAAGTCGTTCGCGCAAAGTCTCGTTCTATCCAAGCTTAACTTCAATGATAGCGGGTGCAGAACGCTGCTGCGAGGTTTGTCCTGAACCGTTTTTGTAAAGAGAGTGACGTAATGAGACTCGGCTGGCCACCAACGTTAGGGAATACTGAGCTCAACATTCTCAAGCTTGTGCACTGAGGCCTATACAGTAGCTCGTGGCCTGAAAATCTTAAAGTAACTAGACACTTTACGTAGAGACACCTACCATCAAGTAATGCTTCCCTCCTTCAAATCTCACTTGTCAAGGGAACATTCCAAGACCCGGCGGCTGACCTCTTCAATAAGCTGCCTGCACATTTAAGACTTTGTTCAGATTTTAATACACTCAAGAGAGAATGCTCTCGCATTTTAAGAACTAGAGCTTCGATTCGCATTAGTAGTGATTAGAGACAAGAATATACTTATTGTACATAAAGTTTGTCCAGTTGATTTATTTGTTGATAATGTTGGTTTATATTTAGTTAGTTATTATTATTTTTTTTATCTTTTATCTTTTTATGCAGATGTATAGCTACTCTGTAGATAAACTACAATAAACCGTTATTATTATTTTATTATTATTATTATTATTATTATTACTATTCTTGGTGTTAAAATATAACAGTATCGACAAACGAGGAGAGCAAGCTTGCTTCATACAAAACTGAAGAATGTAAATGCTTTCTTGTTAGATGTGACCTACGTCCCAGAGGACTCTTGACCTCAGAGGCCACGCCACGGCAGAACGTAACCTGTGGAGACGTCAATGAACCTAAGTGGTTTGGGGTAATTATGAAATCTTCCTGTGGCCTATCGGGGAATCCAGTTGGCAAGGATTGCAAGGCTGTTGAGAAGTTGAATATGACGGTACAGAGCGAACTACCCGTCGTTGGATGGAAGCATAATATTACATACAGGAACATTGCTTGTGCCAGATGTAGCAGTGAAGAGAACGTGGCTTTCTGGGATCTCCAAGTAAAATGCGTAGGCGAGAAATTAAATTCCAGTGGCTCGGACATCAATGAAGTTCGGACGTTCGTCTTGGAAAAAGGAAATAGGTGTTCATGGAAATACGAGACATCTTCTTACCAAGAGCGACACTGTGTATTGCACGATATTGTATGCGCAGCTAATAAACAACCCTGGATGTCTGTAATAAAAGAACTTTGCTCTTCATATTCCATGCCCTTTAAAGTTTACTATCAAAAGGCTAAAGTATCATACAGGAACCCTCATTGCGCTCTCTGCGATCCTGAAGGACATCCCGAGCCGGTGATCGGTGAAGGCCCGGGGTTCCCACCTTGGTCAATTATCTTGGATGTCAGCGGAAACTTTAGGAATCCTAAAACACCAAAT
>NC_142526.1:19643573-19666073 GCF_964205215.1 Stylophora pistillata
GACTAAATATCCAATCCGCTTCACGCGCTAAGTTTGTGTCCCGTATCGTGGTGACGAAAAAAATAACTTTGAGTGAAGAATATTCGCGACCGGCATATCAAGTACGAAGAAAGCACATGCACGAGAAATGTACAAAGAAGCGAGCAGCCGTCCATCCGAATGAACTGACAAACAAACGAACGGAAAAGCGAACGAACAAACAAAGAGCACGCGATAAACTGAGCGAAAAAGGAGCAAAACTAAGAAGGAGACGAGAAAGAAAGAATACTGACAATCGCAAATTAATATGGAAATCGAAATTAATCGAAATTAATACTGTGTAGAAATGTCCTTGCATATTTGTGTACGTTCGAAAAGTTATTTAAAACTTATTTCAGTTTTCAAAAACACTTGCTGCCAGGCATAAAGTTAGTGCTACTTTCCGACTTTTAAACATAATATTTCAGAACTTCTAAAAGCATCCAGATTTTCATAGTTTGTAACAGCAATTTTTTTGCGTTTTCTCTAAGAGATTGTCATCAATTAGTTGAAAAACTCGGTCTGTTTCCATTCACGCCTATATTATCAAAGTGTTCCCTTAATATTCATAGGAGAGATATTGTACAAAAATATTGACACTTTGAAGTGGAGAAAAGCTAGACAAACCTTTCCCCGACACAATCTTTACTGAAACAGTCTTTTAAAATTATCCGAATCACGCGAAAACAGGGCTAGAAGCAAAAAACAAACAACTGAAGCGATGAGTTACCTCTACAGATAACGCAATAAAAAATTTTGGTCTGCTGGGAGTTGAAAAAAAAATTCTTGCGATTTCCAAGCTCCCGGTTAGCTCAATGGATAGAGCGCTGCCTGGACTGTTGTGCGGGAGGTCGAGGGTTCGAGTCCCGGCCGGACCAACACTCAGGGTATTAAAATAATTGAGAAGAGTTTGCTACCTTTCTATAACATCAAGAAATGGTTAGATATTCTAGTCTTCTCGGATAGGGACGAATAAATGGAGGTCCCGTCTCCTACAGGAGATGTTAATTTCCCACACACGAGATTACTGTGTGATGGATGTCCTCCCCCGGGGTGGGATGGGTGGGTATTTTAGAGGGCCACTAGGGAGAATACTTTTAAAAGTAATTGGTGTCACCCTCTTAAAATAAAGGTTATTATTAAAAACTAGATCATTGGATAATGCAATTCAATACTTTTTATTGGCTTAGCCATTGTGGTATATCAGCCAATATACCATAGTTTAAAAATATGGCAAGCGTACGTGTTAGCTTAAAATTAAAAGGGAGCTAAAAATTTAATAAAATTTAATAATTTAATTTAACGTTTTTAATAAAACAATTATTCCACTCGCGCTTGTTGGATATGAGATGATAGATAGCCAACTCGGCGCTACGCGCCTCGTTGGCTATCTATCATCTCATATCCAACGCGCCCTCGTGGAATAATTGTTAATTATTATCAAAGACTTAGTTTCTCTATATGGAAGCGATACTCACCGTTGCTTTTAAAGTATTCAAAGCTTGTCCTTAAGTAAAACCCAATGAAATAATCATCGCCAATGATTCTCCATCGACAACTTTTGAATCTTGACTACCAGGAAGAATAAGCGGTGCAGTGAAATCTGGAATAATAAAGACAGGATGGTTTAAGGGAATTTGAAGTCGTTTTCATTCTCCTTGATTGGATGCTGGTACACTGCAGGAAACCCCAGAAACATCATTTTGATAGATTTTCCTAAAAGTTCACTGTAACCCATTCCTACCAATGTGCGACGGAAGAATTAGTGTGTGTGGGAATGGTCATCCTAGTAATCTGACTCTTGAGGTCTGATTTTCAACTCATATCCTTTTGAAACAGTTACAAGAATCTGCTATTGTATCACGAAAATACCCTTTAGCTTATACATGTAAGTCTTTTTTCATTCTTATCACCAGTTTGCCGCACAAGGTGTGGATATTGTGAGGAAAAGTTCCATGTTTATTACGTATGAGAGGTTAATGAGCGGAGCACAGCGATGGGCCGAAACAGTATGGCAGACACGTCTTCTGACAAAAAATTTGTTTAAAATATCGTTTAACCACTTCTGTAACTTAGTAGTAATTTACAAAAAGGGAGTAGATATGCATGACTGTACTGCCCCATTAAAGAGGCTACTTCACGACTGATATCTGAAATCATTTTTGTGCTTCTTGTGAATTAAATTACTTTAAGCAAGGAGGAAATCACCAAGTATAAGTTTGATGAGACAGAAAACAACAAAATTAGAAGAAAATACATAATACAATCTGCCCGGGAAATGCGTGATCAATATCTCTGGAGCCGGTTATTTTGCTGTCAAGCATTTTTTCTCAGCTCAAAGAAGTCAAAAGAAGTCCTTCTCCTTTGCTAAGCAGTGGCAATTTTACTTCATTTCTTTGTCCTCTCCATATTTTCATGGATGGCCGTGATGACCTTTGATACTGCAAGTACCTTTACTACAACGGGCGAGTGAAACCTTTATACGAGACATTAAGCAAACTACACCCAGAGGATATTCTAGCTCAGAGTTAGGTTGACTGGTCATCGGTTGACCCCAATATTATAAAATTGCAAGAAGCGCAACAAAATTACATTTCGAATTACACCACCAGAGCCCTTTCGGTATACAGATTTTCCAAGTTTCCGCAGACTTGATGGGACCCCTACCGTCAGGGGAATATGTAATGGTCGTGGTTGATTGTTACAGCCGATATTTCGAAGTGGATATTCTGACGTCTGCGACATCCACTAAAGTCATTGAGAGTTTGGAGAAGATCTTCTGTACCCATGAGTTACCGCCGTCGTTGAAAACTGACAACGGTACACAGTTTGTGTCCGATGAATTTGAGCGTTTCCTGGAAACAAATGATATAGAGCATCGCACCTCGACCCCGCACTGGCCTCAGGCAAATGGGTAGGTTTAAAGACAAAACAAAAGCTTGCTTAAAGCCCTTAGAATTGCTAAAGCTGAAAAGAAGAATATCTGGAACGAGATGCGAAAGTTGCTAACGGCCCGTAGAATGACACCACAGCAGTACAGGAGTCACACTGGCCAAACTTCTGTTCAACAGGGAAACCAGATCAAAGATTCCTGAAATGGGAAACACGAGATACTCTGACAGTGAGGCGAGAGACAAGGATGCAGAGATGAAGCAGGAGAGAACCGACTATGCTGAAGGAAAAAAGAGAGCTCGAGAGAGCGAACTAGAACCTGTTGATGTAGTGCTCTTAAAACAAAAGAAAGAGAACAAGCTTTTGACTACTTATGGCGCACTTCCACATACCGTTAGCAAGAAGCACGGTAACGAGGTCATCATATCGTCACTCGAAGGGGTAAACATGAGCAGAAATGTTGCCGATGTTAAGAAATACTCGAGAAGGGACACAACCGGAGATAAAAAAGTTGCTGAAGATGACCCTCTCGAGGAAGATGACACCAGAAGGATAACAGAACCCCCATGGAGACCAGTAAAGGAAAGGAGGCCACCGGAGTACGTAGAAGACTACGAAGTGTACGAACTCTATTCGGTGAAAGAGTGAGACTTCATTGAACACTTTAATTAGTTTTACTGAACACTTAATGAGGCTCGCGTTAGAAACACATTTGCCAGCTCGGAAAGACACGTAGTTGAACATTTTATTTAAGTTTCGCGTTAGCAGCGTATCGACGTTCTCAGAGTGACTCTTTACTTAACACTTTAATCCGATTCGTGTTTTAGTTCTATTAACCGAGCGGGAGGTCTGTATGGGAGAATCTTGACCGAGGTCGCCAGTACAGACCTCACTGCGTTCGGTCTGTACCAGTGACCGAGGTCAAGATTCTCCCATACAGACCGACCTAGCTCGGTTAATAAGATGTTTATTATGCGGCTTTGTCTTATATGCCAATTTTGTATATTCTTTGTACCTTGTTTTCTAGACCGGTCTAGATGCCGGTCTAGATGGGAAAATCTAGGCCGCTCTCAATATTGATTTTAGCCAATCAAATTCGTGAATTCGGTAGTTCCCAGTCCTTGTGAGATAGCCATATAATAAAGAAGCGTATTGACCCGTTCATGTTGTGTTTCGTTAGTTTAAAGTCTTATTCCTTGGGGAAAAGGGGTTGTAGTGTATGCTGGGTTATGTAGAAGACAATTATGGGATAAGGATATGGAGAGTACGGAGTCGAAGAGTTTAGGATCGCGGTGCCTAGTTCGATTGCAGTAATCCGGTTCAATCCGTAGTTAAAATACGTATATTAAAACTCTACAATGGTGGTTTAAAAACCAAATTTGATATCATATGACGCTCACTAAAGGTAATAAAGTTCCTCTGTATTTGGACCCATTTAAAGCCATTTTTGGTAACAAAAATTCTCATCAGATGATGATGAGTGCTATGTTCTACACTTTAAGTGTCTTGCGACATACTTGAGAGTGCTCATCAGTATGCTCCCAAGTTTACAATACATCATACATACCTTTTTCAAGTGATGAATAGCGTAAATATTTTTGGCAAAGCATATTATATTGAAGACCAACGCGGCGCTAACAGGAATAACCATGGTAACAGCCAACGGTTTTGTATGGGATATCCAGCACTGCACCGAATTTCCTTTTAAAAGAGGCAAAGAAAAAATTTAGTCCTAAAGTAGTTTATGAAAATGTTTTGAGAAATGAAGAGACACACGATCCAATGGGTTTTATCCAAAGGGCATCCCATTCTTAATTTTCCAATATAAATTCGTATAGTTCTTATTCATAATTATGAAAGAGGTAATGGTAATGACTAGTACGTGCATTTTTCATATGAATTACAGCGGCCATCCAGGCGAAGAATGCAGCAAACATCAACGTATCAATGCCAGGATTTTAGAAACTATACCCTACCCCTCTCTTAAACCAACATTGACCCTAACTTGTCAACTATCAGTTGACTGTTTTTGTGTTAGGGGAAGGGTGGGTGCATAGGGGTAGGTCAGATATCCCAATCAGCAGAGAATTTCTGAGACACCAAATCTCTTCTGTTCAAATGTTGAACGAATACAAAGTACGTAAAGATGGTAAGAATCGATTTTTAAACTCGACATTACACAAAATTTTAGTTAAATTGTTACGTTCTACAAACCATATCCTATATGAAAAGTTTCGGTGAGGTCCAACGCCGAGCACAAACCAACAACTACCATAGGAAGTTCCCATCCCACAATGAAATATTTGATGAAGATCTTTGTGGTGTCTGATGGTTGTCTTCCTTTGGCAGTCACTAGATGGTGTAGACGTAAATAAAGCATAGTGTTGGCTTGCTAAATGTATGAAATTATTTATTCCATAGATAAAGGAAATTTGATAAGGACTTGTGGCTACCAAGACTTATTCGGCGTTGTTTTCAACAGCAATAAGAGACTGCAAGTAATAAACGATTTGCACTAATGGGTAAGCTGGTGTCAGTAGGCTGAGTGGCAGCAGAAAAACGCAATTTTGTAAACTTACAAGAATATTTTAGTTTTCGTCACGTAGAATTGTCACATGACAAATTAATTTACGTCGAACGAAGAGGTGAGGTTGCATAATAAAGACCCTAAAAAGACGTGTTTGTTTCGTTGTTACACCTGGCACAGGTAATTCTTTTAAAATTTAGATTATGTTTCCAGCCGTAGACAGGTAGTTCTTTTTGTGGCGTGCAACTCAACCTCTGGACAGAATGGCACTTTTTGTGCTGGGACTGGCACTTGAATCACATGTAGATCTCATGACCATTCCAGATGACCAGGACGAACTGTCGACTTCCCCACATTCGATATTCGCCGGAAAGAACGAACTGGAAATTTTACGACACCTTCCTAAAAAAGTGTAGTTTTTAAGTTTTCTTGTGAAAAAAAAAAATTATTGTATCCCTACACCCTTCCCCTTTATGGGGACAGCTAATTTTTTTATTCAGACCAAAATTTACCCTGCGCTATCAATTGTTCTTTTACTTACTTGTCACCATTCATTTTCATTATCTATTAGTCATGATTATTACTCATGTTGATACCCCTCCTTATTACCTTTTTTCTTCGTGGATTTCCTCTCTAGGAAATAGAAGAGTACGTTGATGTCCTGTGTGTTTCCGTAGCTAATGGTTTAATTAATATCATGAACTTGCCTTTCCAGTTTTATTGACTCTTTATTTAGTTTTATAGAAAGCTAATGCCACTTCTTGATTACATTTCACTTACATTAGTTTCTTTCGTTTGCTTGCTCGTACAGTTTGCTTGTACAGGGGCACAAAAAGTAAGAGCATGATAAGAACCTTAACGCCTTAGCTAAATCTTTTCATTCTAATAACTTTCATAATTTTATCGCACTGTAAAGGAAGTATGAACTCAGGTCAGTGAGCCTTACCTTGAGTAAAAATCAATGCAACAGTTCCCAAATGTTTCGCACACCCTATCTTAGTAACAACTCTTAGACTGTCGTCTTTCTCCAATGTAACATCTGCCTCTACATGACTGTGCTGACGAATTCTTCTGTTTAAGCATTGCTGTGAAAAACACCTTTTCGTTTGGTACAGTGATGTTTTGTTGACGGAGTAGTTCAGAGATATTTCACAATCTGATAAGTTCATTCTTAAACTTCACAACAAAGTCATCTTTCCTTGAACCTGAATCAGAGAAAAATATCGAAGTAATTGGCGGTACTGACTCCCACAGTATCAGCAACTCCTTCGAAAATGATATTCATCCAGAAGCTAAGAGAGAAGGAAACCGTTGCATCCGATACCTTTGTCAAGTTAGTATGGGATTTTGCCAGAGAAAACTGAAATGACAAATAAATAAATATTAAAAGAAAAAAACAAACAGGACATTAGCCTACATACACACATGTGCACATATCTGTCTATTCTATCTGAATCAAAATCAAGGAAGAATAAATCAATTTGTCAAAGCCTTCGATGGTCAACGCTCCTTTCAGCCTGTTGATTTAGTTATCCAGAAACAAATCGTTCACTAACACATTGTACTTACCAATTGATATTGGAAATTGGAAATCTGTTACTTTGGATTCGGCGTTATGTTCTTCATTTTCCTGAGCCTTTGCTAGCAGTGGAAGACTCGATAGTGCAATAGGGAAGAGAAAAATCGATATCTTAACCAAGGCGCTAGAATTCATGATCAGAGATCTTTTAAGGTTCATGAACCAAGTAGAATCCTAGTTAGACCATGAGTGCAATTTTATAATGGCAAACACATCTCACCTCCCCCTTTTCACAAATGTATGTTATGATGAGTAATAGCTCATTAGGAAGGACTTTACGAATTCAAAACAACTGCCTTGATATAAGTAGTTATCTTATGTCTCACTGTTGTCCGGTTTTCTCTCCTTATCGGTGATCTTTTTTCCGGCCCAAGTAATTTAATATCCACGGGATTGTTGAGCTGCTTTTCTCTATTTGAAAGTGTAAAAGTCGAATAAAGAGTCATAGTTTAGGTGCAAAGAGCATCTTAGTACACGATCCATAAGTTTTACCTAGAGACGAGGTTTTCTTCTCCCGCGCTACGTTCTGCAAACGTGATTGATCTGCTGCAAGAAACCTTTTAGGAAATCAAATACAATTGAGACCTTGGACACCCAAAAAACAAATATAACAAGAAATTTTATTGGTATGACAAGCAGCTGAACCGATTGTTAATTTAGAGAGATTTAAAATTTATCGGCTAAAACCTTTAAGTAATCAACGAAATCCGAAGACGTAGAGAAGCCCCTTTTTCTTGATTGCAAATTTAATTTTTAATGAAACAAAATTGCTTTCGAAATTGCATAAAAAAAAAAAAAAAACGATGAATGATTCATTTCATGACCGGCGCTACAATATAACGGTTTTTGGATGCGTCCGTACTCTACATGTCATATACAAATAAAGTGGCGAGTGTTTGTCAAGACCCACAAAGGAGATCAATTTCTCATCCTGACCCAAATCTGACGGATGATTTTGAATTTAAAAAGATTATTCATTTAGGAATTTCGTTAAATTCTTGCCCCTGTTAAGAGCTGCATGCGTAAAATGGCCTTTTCTTCACCACTTATTGATAGCAAAACATAAATAAAAAGAGAAATATTTGGAGATCGGAGACTTCATTGTTCTTCCAAAAATGGTAGTGCTGATCTCATAAGAAATTCTGCAATTGGACGTTTACCAGAAAAAAAAATGTATTTTTCTACGTTTTTATCACGCCATCAGGATCTATGTTAAATTCACAATAAAATTGGCTACAATGAACCCCAGTTGCTATGACGCATATGTTTCATTAAAAAAAATCCGACTCAGTGTTTATTTTCCGGCTTTTTAGGGATATTTTTAATACAGCTGCGACTGAACAGTTTTCTTACCTCTCTTATCATTACAAAGGGCTTAGCTTATGTAAAGAATGAGGTGGACTTCCAGAGGTTGAAGAGTCACTATTGACCGAATTTATTATGGATTGTGTTTCTTACGTTCTTTTCCTTTTTGAAACATAAACTTGGCAGATGCTTGATTCGGACACGATGAGTCACCAGTGACTCAGCGATAGCTATCATTCTGATTATATAATCAAGGCAAAAATAGACGTACGCAGCAGTTTTAAAAAAACAAAATAGAAGTTTCAATTTGCAGCTCGGAAATAGACGTGGCCCATAATTGTCCTTTATTTCAAATGTTAGGTTAAGCCTAGCTTAACTCAGGGCCTGCAACAGTTGAGTAAGTTACATTTTGTGCTCTAAATTAACCACAAAAGCTGAGGACAACATTAGACGGGGAACATGCGGCATCCTGGCAAGTCGCAGAAAGCTTGAGAAATCGATTGGATAATTAAAAGTATGAGCTTTTTATGGATTGTAGAAACTGGTCTAACCATTTCAGCAACGTAAAGGGTGTTTTGAAACGTAGATTTCAATATAAATGGAATTAATTTCACTGCCGGGTTATTGGACAATCATATGCATGAGTACCAGAGTACGTAGGACGTCTATCAAACACCTGTTTATTTGAGCAGCACAATATGATTCGATCTTTCAATCGACGCTAATTTTCTACAATTTCATGTATTTACTGGTATATAATTTTAAATCCTATTTCTATCATACTTATTACAGTAATAATATCAAATGACGTGTGTTCCTACACTAGTGATAATACGATTGCGATCTACCTCTACTATCACGGTCACTGATGACCTCTATATAGGTGGCAATGAACTCTTAATGTTTTAGTGAAGCAGTTCGTTTACAGTCGACAGTTATTAGATGCATATTTTATTGTGTTCGTTTTCGCCTCCACTATATCAAAGCTTCATTAGAAGGGCAGAGAGTCTCTCTCCATTTCTAGAAGAATATTTATTTCTTGTTGGAGTTGTGACTCACTTGCTCCCTGGTGGCAATGATAGTTGAATCCTCAGCTCTTTCAACATCAGTGATTCCCAGTGTGCGTTGGTCATGGGTGGAGTTTGTTTGGGGTTCAACTGCACGACTCCTTCGATTAGAAAATCTCTCTTTGAAGAGACCTCGAACTCTTTTAGTGGTTACAAAACACAAAGTGATGAAAAACCCTGTAAAGCATTATATTAGTAAATTAGCCATATCGAATGACAACATAAGAAAAGTACCGTAGCCATGGTGTTGTGTCTTCACTAAATATTACCACAGTATCCTGTGAGATAATGAATCTTCTGCTTACGGGATAAAGATTAAATTTCAAGCTTGAAATACATCTTACCCAAGCTACAGAGGGATAAAATCGGCGAATTAAAACCACTTCTTTTAATTTTGATGAACTAAAAATTTAAATATATGTGAGAAAAAAAGTGGGATATAAAATCCTCAAAACACGGAGAGTCTTCACCCTCATCAGGACAAGTACAGGCCCAGTTCGGACTTATGAGGAGACAGGGATTAAAAGCATTGCTGTTACGCTAACGTAACTCCTTATACAATGTAACTCAATCAGCTCATGTACCTTGCAAACTGTTCAACACAGCGGAGGGGTATTGCAAGAACTCAGTTTGTTTCAAATTAGTAGCAAGCTCCAGAATCCAGGTCAGACCCATGACTGTGGTCAGTTTGATGCAGATGAGAGTGAGAGAAGCTTTAGAGCTGTTAGTTGCTGCGAAGTTGGCAGCCTGAGTAAAAAAGAAAAATTATCAGAAAACTCCTTTAAGCATTGGCTTACCGCTGAGTGGCGTCTTATTACGTCACCGGGCTTCAGAAGAGTATATGTGGTAATTTAGACCAAGTGAGAACCTAGTATGAAGTTTTTATTCTCTCTGAAATGTTTATGGTTCAATATGATTTACCTGTTGTAAATGACGAATGGCACACACACTTTTAGCGAAGCAAATTAGATTGAAGGTCAAAGAAGCGCCTACAGGTGTTGCCACGAAAACGGCCAGGGCCGTGTTATCTGATATCCAACAGTAGATCAAATTTCCTAAAGAGAAAAATCTGACAATAAATTGCAACTTATTGCAGAATGGCAGATTATGATAAATAATTAGTGGAAATATTTGATTGCCTTTTAGCTTATAGTAAAGTATTACCTCGTGAAAAGCAAAAAAAAGAGAAGCGAAACAATCCTGGAAAGGAACCTTCATAATTCGAATAAGAAATTAAGTGTGGCTTTTTTTTTAACTTTTTATTTTATCCCATGAGTAATTCCAACGTATTTTCTACTTGAGCAAAAATTACCAGCTTCAGGGAGTTTGACTGTACGTCATCAAACGAAAATGGAATGGTCAAGCTGAGAAACTTTTTATGGGATATACTTCTGTGATGTTTTGTTTACACACCGTATCCGATATGGAGAGTACCAGTGAAATCCAGCACAGAGCATAAACCAACGATTACTGTAGGCAGTCCCCATCCCATCATGCAATACTTGACGAAGATCTTTCTGGTGTCTGATGGTTGCCTATTTGTGTCAGCCACTAGTTTGTAAAAGTAAAAGGAACACCATTTCATTAGGAGCATTGTTGAATCAATTTTTGAACATTGTCCAATTCGCATGGTTTTTTCTTCAAATACGAAACAAATTGACATAAGTGTTATGGAGCAAATCTAGGTGAAAGAAAGACAGTTCGGTCATTGTTTGACAGCTAGAACAGGGACAGGTTTTCATCCACACAAGGAAATGGATTTCGGAATTATAGATTTGGAGCTCTTCCTTCTAATGAAACAAAATGAACTCAAGTCGGTACTAGCTAAAGTCGCGTAAATGCATGTTCCGCCAACTACAGTGTATTGCATCTCTATGTGTTTGGGTGTGTGTTTACCAGCTTAGGGTTTGTTTTCGAGATATTGGAAGAATTGGATTTCTGAGGCGGTTGCCTGCTCCGTTTAGAATGCATATATGACATAAAAGTAAGTGCATCTTTTACGTTCAACCTGACGCAAACGATTAGAGTCTCCTGTAAGGATGGGGTGCTTAGTGGTCCTATGTGACCAGTGCACTTACCTGTTGTACTAAAAGTACTTGCTGCACCTATGGCAAAGAATTGATATGGAAAGATATGGCTTTCTGAGGCGGGTTTCTGCTTCGTTTGGGGTCACTAAATGAAGGAAGGCAAGTGAACTATTCACAGTCAACCTAACTCTGAGTTAGAATATCCTCTGGGTGTAGTTTGCTTAGTGTCTCGTATAAAGGTTCACTCACCTGTTGTAGTAAAGGTGCATGCTGTATCAAAGGCCATCACGGCCATCCATGAAAATGTGGAGAGAACAAAGAAATGAAGTAAAATGGCCACTAATTGGCAAAGGAGAGGGACTTCTGTTGACTTCTTTGAGCTGAGAAAAAATGCTTGATAACACAATGACGCTCCAGAGATATTGATCACGCATTTCCCGGGTAGATTTCTAAGTTCTTTGAAAGACGAGTAAACAATGAGAAGAAGGCACAGTGAGACGATGGACAAAATCATACCGGCAAGGGTGATGTGATTTAACTCTTTTTCATACTTCTTGAACGCATCTATTGGTCCAGGCTGGGCTGTTGGGCACAAAGTGTAAACATTGTTTCCCTGCAATCTTATGGAATCGTTGTGATATGAAATCAGAGTTGGTGTCAATGTCACGAGCGTTTTGTTTGATGACAAACTTGCTTGACTTGATCGATTATTTGCTAGAATTAAAACTTGGCAAGTGCAGTTGTCAATGGTGGCCGTACAGTTGAGCAATTGCGAAGACATGTTGAAAACCTGAGATCGCAAAACTTCAGTTTTGATCGTAGGTTGTGAATTCTTTCTCGATTCGGTTGTGAATTTTATGTTTGTACTCACATCAAGGAGGATTCGTAATGGCGGAGGGATCGATTCTATTGACACACTACTTTTCTGAGGAATCAGCCATCCTTCCTGATTACACAAAGCACAATGAGGATTCCTGTAGCTTCTTTTACCATCAACTGTGAAGACCATAGAGTATAATTCACACAATTCTCGAACAATAGGCGAGATATTTAACTTATTCGAAGCACAGGGTGCATCCTTTACCACACAACTTCTATAATAGTCTGCAAGGTCGTGAGTTGGGGCGTATTTCCAGGAACAATCTTTGTGCTCGTTCAAAAATGTTGACACAGCAGTGAGGTTCGGAGTAGGTGGACTTCCTCTGGTACTTTTACACGAAATATCTAACCCCCAGAAACTTGCATTTTCTTCGTCATTACATTTGGCGCAGGCGATACTTCTGTATGTTACGTTTTGTTTCATGGCAAAGACAGGGAGTTCTTTTTGTAAAGTCATATTCAACTGCTGGACAGTCAGGGTGTGGCAGTCGTTGGTACTCAGACTGTTGTACGATCTGCAAGTAGATCGCATGATTACCCCAGACCTTAAATAACTGTTGATATCTCCACATTCCACATCCTGAAGTAGCACATCACTGTTATTCTGATTACAACTGAGGAAAACACAATTAAGAGGTATTAAAGGCCCGTTAAGAAATGGGAACCGAATTTTAAACGAGGCTTTAGTGGCTTCTGTCTTATTTTTTTTTCTTTTTTTATTATGTTTTGATCAGGCCCTTTCCAGTATCAGTCTTCAAACACATTCCCCCTCACAACGTGTCGTGTGATTAGTTCAAATGACAGACACCTAAGTGACTAGGGGCCCTGGAATTTCTCAAAAGTTCTGGAAGATACAGAAACCAAACTAGCTGCCCTTTCGTTAGCCTTGTTTGTATTTGAGATCGAGATATAAAAAGTTTTGAAAATGGAACGATGGAAATATCAAAAAGGGAAAAAGAAAGGACTGGTTTTCGAGAGGAAAAAGAGCGAAAATACGGCAAAAGAAAACTTCTGCAGCACCAAATATCACGGATGTCATAGATCAGAGGCAGTATTTCTCGTGGCGAATAAATGCGATAGTGATGAAATTAAACCTTAAGGACCGGATGTAGGATAGATTGAAGAGCTGAAGCCCAAATCTTAGTTCCTTTTAAAAATTACAGTTCTTTAATTCTTCTTTTCGTTGCGAGTATTGAATATTCTCCAAATACTTACTGAAAGCTGGCTGTGGAAAAAAACGGAAGGTATGGTCTGTAATAATTTCTGTCCTCAAGTGAGGGGAAATCTTGACTTTCATTAATGATGCTTCTGAACATCTATATTTTCTGAAAATACCTTAATTGTACTCTTACGAATTCCCATCTTTTTCATGCCATTGTGTTAAGGTGGATACCGGTAGCCCCTAATCGAAATTATTACTTTACAGTTTATATGGGAACCCTTTGCTTATAATCACCTCGAGTAAAAATCCAGACAACAATCACCAAATGTTTTGCAAGCGTTGTCGCAGTAACAGGTCATGTTCGGTTTTCTTTCTTTAGAGAAACATCTGCCTGTACACGACTGGTCTGTCGAAGTCTTCTGTTTGTTCACCTCGTCGAAAAAAGACCTTTCCGGGAGAGAGACATTCTGCTGATGGAAAATATCTCTCAGACTAAGGGTCTGTGCCTTGTATCTCACGATGAAGTCGTCCTTTGAACCTGAATCTGGAAGAAAAAAAATCATCATGCATTCGGAGGTGTTCGCGTTTACTCTAAATATTATTTGTTTTTAAAGACAGCACTCATGCTGTCTTCCTCCGTTTATGTAATATAATTCCCCCATAACTTTTCTGTATCCTGGCACGGTGATTTTACTTTTTTTGGACGAAATGACCTTAAGATACTTTAACAGCTGATAATTTCACCCTTGAACCCGAAAGTCACCTTTGTAAAGATCTGATTCAGGAAGAGAAAGTGAACATTCTATGGGTGATGTTGATGGATATATTTTTTAAGAATCACTTGGTGAAGAGGATGAATATGTATCTAGAAGAAAGCCGACAACTAAAACTGAGATACTTACGGAGTAATATTGGAACGTTACTATAACCGTCTGAGCTACTGGATCCTTGAACATCGTCATGTTCTTGGCGTCTTGCGGCCAAGAAAGTAAGACTCAAAAGTACAACACCTACGGTGTACTTGAGGCTTGAGGTGCCCAGGTTCATTTTTAGGCAAACCATGAAAAAATTTATGAGGACCAGGCTTTCGAAAAACCTATATAAGTTTCACGCCGAGAAAATGTCTCACTTCGCACTCCATACTAATGAAAAAAATATGTTGGTTCTTCGACCTGAAGCTGTAGCTCATTGTGAATGACTTCCTGGAGTATATGCCTTTGAAATGAAGATTGGATTCGGTTTTAATTAAGCCCACACTTATTTGGTTCTTCACTGTTTACCCAAATTTCAGATCACCCTTCTCTTATTTAAGACTGAAGTCTTAAATAATTAAATAAAAGTAAGTTGAGGTTATTCAATGTAAAAAATAAAATTCAAAGGCCCACTGAGTTGAAAATTGTTTGAGAAAACGCAATTTAATTTCCAAAAGATTCCTTTTTATAGCATGCCGAGTTTTCACTATTTCGATGTGAAAGCACCTCAGGTTCTGAAAAAAAGACAAGAAAGATATCGATAAATTGAAGGGAAGTTACAAAAATCAAAATTAAGTTATCATATCAATTGAAACTGCCATTTTGTCCAAAACAAATGTAGAAGTCTCAAAACATTTTTGGTAAATATCTTTTTGCTTTCTTCTGTTTCTGTTGGTTCTTTCTTTACAAGCATGTTAAATTAGCGTTGGACCCATGCCGCAAAACTCTTCACACACAAAGCCTTAAATTTCAAAATATTTAAATTTAATAACTGACCTACTTCACCTCATAAGATTAAAGAAAAGCAGCTTGAAGTCTGTCATCTCAAACCAATGCTATTAGCCGTTTTTTGCAAGTAATGAAAATCAGTATATTGACTGATTCTCAATGAAACACTTGGTAAGTGAATTAAGTAACGTTTTTATATCTTAGAATAACACATTAAATAGAGCTAAAATTTAGTTAAGTCTACAAAAAAGGGTATCCTTATAAATTATTTTTTTAAGCACACAATCAAGTAGTTGTTGTTAATTTTTTTTTCTTCGCAGAAATTATTCAAAGTTAAGTTCACAAATATTGTGCAAAAGCATAACAACTAAAGTGCCTGGTTTCATACTAGATTAAGTCTTGTGTTACGAGTCCGCGGTCGATCAGTTGATCTTTCACGTTGGTTGAGAAACACGTGGAATCATCGAAAAAGTTAGGCTTTTGTGAACCAATACTAAATGAGGTCCGATAAATCGTGAGAAATTGATAGCAGTGCTTTTACAAGAAAACGAGGGTCACAAGTATATTCTTGAACGACATACAAACTGTTATTAAAAGTTCGTTCAAACGGTTTCAAAATTTGACAAACGTCCGTTCAAAAGAAGTTGAACGGATGTTGTGCAAATGTTGGGAGCAAAAACGAAGTTATGAAGAGGCCTTTCAAAGGCCTTACAAAGGAAAAGTTGAATCAATGTTAAACGAAAGTTTAAACCAATCTGAATTTGATTAAACGCACTTTCAACAAACTTTCACCATTTCTTACATTTTCAACAATGTTAGACGACCTGTTCAAACGCACAGAACATTTGGTTCAACAAAGCGTTGAATGCATATTAAAACAAATGGTGAACCGTTTAAACGGGCCTTCAGGCTGTTTTGAGTGGTCCTGTTGCTATGGACACCTTTCACTGCGAAGAAAAGATCTCAATATTTTCAATAGATGTTTTGCAATTTTTTTCAACACCAATATCGATGCTAAAATGAAAATAGAAATAACTCATATTGATTAGTGAAATCAATTTGAGTTATTTCTCAAATCTTGATGTATATATGAGGATCTTGTCATGTAGATTGTAATTAGGAGATCTGCAACGGCCATGTTGACAATGTAAAAATTCACCGTTGTCCACAAACGTTGATTCTTGAAAACAACTGTGACCACCAATGAGTTTCCGATCAAGGAGATTGTGATTATGAAGAAATAGGGAAGAATACGAAGAATTTTAATCGCGAATGCATCACCGTGGAAACAACCAGACTCTTGCACTGGATCAGCTTCGGAAGAAAGATTCACAGGCATGTTGGTGGACGAAGCGTTTTGAATTCGTGCGAATGCCGCCACTTTTTCCATTGTAATGCCAGGAAATGAAGACGGTCAAGTCTGAACGAGAAGGCTTAAGTGTCTAAGACTTGAGTTGACGTCGTGTACAAGTATTTTTTAATTCACAACTGAATTGAAAGAAGTAGTGAGCAGCAGCTAAAGCAAATAGCAAATATACGTCAAACCTTAATTAAAGAAAATGTTATTTGATGCCAAAAGCATGTCAAACGCTACACACCTTGCATAACGCGACAAGATGACAAGAGAGGCAGAAATATTGGGAGGTCTTAAAATGTGGTTTCACCAAAACATTGAAATCAAAATGCTCAGGGGTTTGGAGTATGAATTAAATTTTTTTTTACTTTCCACTATGCGAAAAAAAAAAACTTTTTCTTTATAAACCTATAGTCAAATTCAAAATCGACGTAAACGCAATGCATAGTTCGTGAATCAATTCACGATTGACCGAATGGATTAGTCAGGGCTTAAATAGGACAGAAATCCTCTCCATCTCGTGAGCTAATACTACCTTTTAGTAGCTTGACATAAAGTCATCGCTACAATTTTTACTTGTTAATTCGACACAGTTGAATTATCGTAACCGAACATAACAAACTGATTGATCTCACTTATTTTTTATAACTTGCGCGCCAGAATTAACTTCGATTGATGTACGGGATTGAAAAAGAAAAAGAAAATCTTAATTAACAAAGACGAGGCTTATGGAAATTATTGTGCTAATCTTCAATTTTTTTTTTGTGAACATTTTTGCTAGAGCCAATCGTTTTCTCGTTTTTTATCATTACAGGGATTTATATGTTAGAATACCGGTTAACAGCTAAGTGCATTTTGATGTAAACCTTTTAGTCTTGAACGCCAAGCATAATTTCTTGTGAGGAGCAAAGGAAACTGTCTATTCTGTTATTTGAACAAGGCAAAACAATTTTCATCGTTGTTTGCATTTCATTTTATTAGGCTCCATGCAAGATCTATCAATGTTGGTTCATTTCCTCTGTCACGAGAACACCTGTTTGAAGAAATTGCCATTCGACTTAGGGGGCATAATTTTAATTTTTTTCTTGGGAAATAGAAAAACAAACCAAAACAAAAGAGACAGGGGAACAGCAGTTTAAAAAAGCAAAACTGAGAAGAGAAGAAACAAAGCAAGGTTAACTCTATCGTCAGAATTTTGCGCCTCAAAAGCACAGGTGATGTGCAATGTCTTCTAAGAGTTTCTTACAGTCGCGTCCGATTTTAGTTGGGATCAAATGACACTTTATTTCTGGTTTGCGCTTGCTTGTTATGACAATTGTGATGGAAAACGAGTTTCGATGATCGAAAATCAAAATCAGCATATATTTCTGGCTGTACGCATGTAATTATAAACCTCTCGTGACCCACCACATCGCCAGGAAGACTCGGTCTAAACTGACACACTGGAGGTCAATTGCTGAACACACTGACAGATCTGAGGAGTTAGGAAGGGGACATGAAATCCCGTTTTTTGATCACCGAGAAGAAAAGCTAAAAAGGCGCTCCCTAAAAATTTCAGCCGTTTCATAAATCATTTATAATCGCTCCATTTATTCATTTATGATAGATGTGAACACTTGGGAGTTTTTTTTATTTTATTTGAGTCAGAAGAAAGCGACTTTAACCTTTGCAAACACTTGCAATATTTCTCACTTCATCGATGATCCTTTCACTTAACTAAGTAACCTGGGGAGTCTTTAGAGATAATCAATAAAATCTCTAGCCTAACGTTCACTGTAGGTGCTGTACTTTTGAGTCTTACTTTGTTGGCCGCAAAACCCCAAGAACATGATGCACAAGGATACAGCAGCTCGATCGGTCTCAGTAACGTTCCAATATTACTCCGTAAATTCCTCAGTTTGAGTGTCCTGTTTCGTTCCGGAAACACATTTATCCTCTTCACCTGGTAATACCTTAAAAAACAACCATCAATTCCCCCTATAAAATGTTCACTGTCTCTTTCTGGTTTAGATCTTTCCGAAGGCGACTTTCTGGTTCAAGGGTGAAATTATCAGCTCTAAAAGTATTTTCAAGCCATTTTGTGGAAAAAATAAAAAATGTTCTGAGGGGATCGAATTGCATAAAAAGAGAAAGATTGCATGAGTGCTGTCTTTAAAAACAAGTAATAGTGAGATTTAGCAAGAGGACGGGAACGTGATCAATATTTATTAGACTTGATATCTTGATGAAGCGGATTAGACTTGATGAAGCGGATCTCGATGCGTGTACGCAAATCGTACGTATATTGGAATCTTGTTTTACGTGTATGCAAATCTTGATATGTGTAATCTAATCTTGACATAGACATATAAAACTTGATGTAAATAAATACATCTTGCTACATATTGTCCCTTTTGGACAAGTATAGAAAACAAAGCTTGAGAAGTCTGAGAACGTAGTGGTGTTGAACTTTTCCCTAGGAATTTGCCAAATAAACAAGAATCAAAAGCGCAGTTGCCGTTCGAAACGGATCAGGGTTCACTGTCCTCCAACAGAAATAGATAATATTTCTCTCTCAAAGAGATCCTGACATTCCCATCTGATAACTTTTGCTACGACCAAATACTTTTTGAATCCTGCTTTGAATATCCTTCGTCCTAAGGTAGCAGAAAAAGATCAAATCATCGTACGACTTGGAAGATACCTTTACCTCAAGCAATTTGAGTATATCAACAAAGTTGAAATGGTAAATTGGCCACCGTTACGATTATAAAAGCTGACGTTTCGAGCGTTAGCTCTTCGTCGGAGCGAATAGAGGAATTGTGGGCTGTGTGTGTTTTTAAAGGCAGAAAAAGGAGCTACGTGATTGGTGGGAGCATGGCAACGAGAAAAACACGAATAAACTAGTGGAATGAAAAGCGTTCGTTGATACCTGTGGGATTTAGACTGCCGGTTTGAAAGATGAGCTTTGGTTCAAGAGTTTTCCGGCTTTCCGTGCTACCTAAGTGTAAGGAAAGACCGCAGATTGCCATGTGTTGCTTTACCTCAAACAACCGACAAAATTTAGGAAAACCTGGACATAGCACTCACATTTAATTAACTTGCTCTCTCTGGGACTCAATTAAGATTTTTCGAAAACAAGTCCTTCTAAGTAGAAAAGCTCCCTTTTAGTTAAACAAACATTGTTCTGTAGTTCATAATCAGTCTGTAATGTTAAATGGCCGCCGTATAAAGTTTCTAAACTGACATTTCGAGCGTTAGATCTTTAAATTTGTCAGAGCGAATGACAAAGGGCTACCGGTGATTTACTTTTACCTCATTTGGAGTAAATACATAGTTGCATTTACTAAATTTCTTTTAATATTCCATTCGGTTCGAAATTCCAAAATTCGATGTTTATTCAAAGATCAGAAGTCCTTCATTTTCCATAGCTGAATAAATGGAAAGAATATAAATAATGTATAAAAGAGCTGAAAGTTTTAGGGAGCACTTGTTTTAGCTTTTCTTGATGATCTTAAAATGGGATTTCATATCCCCATCCTCATTCCTCAGATCTGTTAGTCTGTTCAACAATTGACCTTCAGTGTGTACGGCCAGAATTTATGCTGGTTTCGGTTTTCAATCATCGAAATTCTATTTCTACCACAGTCATGACAATCGAGTGCGAGCCGGAAAAATACAAAATTTATTGACATTCCAATATAAAATAATGATGTTATTCGATCTCAACTAAAATCGGCCGCGGCTGTAAGAAGCTCTTAGTAAGAGACATTGCAAATCACTCATGCTTTTGACTGAGTTGATCTTTTTTGTTTCTTTTCTTCTCAGTTTTGCTTTTTTAAACTGTCTTTCCCTGTCTCTTTTGTTTTTTTTTTTTTGTGTTTTCTATTTCTCGAGAAATAAAAAACAAATTAAGTCATAAAAAATAAAATGGAGGGGTGGGGGGACAACTGCCATCTACGCATAATTTGAAATTCGGAGAAAGCAAAGAGCGATATAATTTTTGATTTAATTTTCGAAAAAGATTAATCAAAAGGTGCTTTAGGAAAAATTAAAACGAATTATGAAATTTTGCAATTGTCGACAAATTCTCGATTTTTATGGTCAGTTGCTCTTAAGGTGCCCCTTAAGTCGAAAGGCAATTTCTCCAAACAGGTGTTCTCGTGACAGAGGAAATAAACAGACATTGACAGTTCCTGCATGGAGCCTAATAAAATGAAACACAAACAACGATAAAACTTATCTCGCCCTGTACAAATAGCAAAATAGACAGTTTCCTTTGCTCCTTATGTGAAATGATTCTTAGCGTTCAAAACTAAAAGGTTTACATCAAAATCCACTTAGCTGCCAACCGGAATTCTAACACATAAATCCTAATAATCATAAAACGAGAAAACGATTGGCTTTAACAAAAACGTTCACTAAAAAATAGTTTAATATTAGCATAATAGTTTCCACATGCCTCGTCACTGTTAATTGAGGTTTTATCTTTCTTTTTCAATCCCGTACATCAATCGAATTTGTTTCTGGTGTAGGTTTTTTAAGTGAAGTCGATTGTCTACATCAGTTTGTTATGTTGGGTTACGATGGTTCAAACGTGTCGAATAGAAGAAGAAGAAAGTTTATTAATTTATACCGCTCAAGGTAGCCCCTTCAGACGCAAAAAGCTGTCTGTTATCAATGGGAGCCCTGAGCAACAACGCACAAAAACCCCACTAAACATATAAACATTACACTAGTACAGGTAATAATATAAATAGAAAACTATTTACAAGTAAAAGATTAATTGCTCGCTTGCTGCGCACGGTTCTAGCCACTATCCTTGCAGCCCGGTTTTGGAGGGCTTCAAGGTCTTGTTTGCGACCTTCCCCGCAATAGCCCCACACACTTACACAGTATTCTAAAATTGGCCTAATTAGACTACAATACACTACATTTGCACTCTCTCTAGTAAGGCTTCTACGAAGCCTGCTAAGCATTCCTACGCGTTTTCCCGCCTTCGAAATTAGGTGCTTTATTTGCTCGTTCCAGCTAAGGCGGTCATCAAAAACTATACCTAGATAAGTGAAGTGAAAAACCCGCTTAATTACATTGTTATTTAAAGTAATAGAAAAAGAGTTAACAGCAGATAATCTAGGGGCGGTTCCGAAAAGCATAGCTTCAGTTTTTGTTACATTAACAGACTATTAAAAGAAAGCCACTGATCAATTTTAGAGAGTTCAGCACTCAGCTTGTCTTGAATGACAGAGGCTTGAGAGGATGAACAGTATAAAACAGTGTCATCAGCGTACATCAGAATATTGCAACCAACATGACTGTGAATCTTTCTTCGAAAGCTGATCTAGTCTAAGTTAACTTTACTGTTATCTTAGACTAGACGAGAAATTCAGTAAAGTGGTTAAGAGAATTTACTATCACTTTAACATGATAGCTATATTTTCCGTTCCTCTTTTAAATATCGTTATCTTCTACACCACCATTATTGTGACGCTAAAACGAAGAAAAGCACCTGGGCTCACGCCTGAAAATTCGTCCAACAATAGCGAGGGATTCCGACGCAGAGAAATTCTTCGCCTTGGGTCCATTGGAGTTACCACTTTTGTACTCTGCTGGTCTCTGTACTACGCCAGACTGAGTATGTTCGCTTTTGGGCATGACCTCTCATGTGATTGGCTGTACGTTCGCCTTCTTTTAGCTCACATGCGGAACAGCGCGCTAAATCCATGTTTGTACGCTATATTTAGTGAGAATTACCGCAGAGGGTTTAAAAAGATCCCAGCTCGAGCTAAATTCTGTGGAAGACGTTTTCAAAGAGCAGATTCGCTAAGATCTGTGAGGTAGCATAGGGCTTGGGACAGTAATGAAAGTATTAGCATAAGAATCGAGCCGGAATTGAATTCGTCCATACGTACTTAAGTAAAAGCAACTGTGAAAGTTTGATTGACTTTCAATCATAGAAGTGACATTTCTTTATTTCTTTGGAACAATTACTAATTCAAATTTTTAAAGGT